>NW_027009443.1:0-45640 GCF_036934945.1 Oncorhynchus masou masou | reverse complement strand
AGTTAGCTTTGTTCAAGCTAAAAAAGAACCGTCAGACCTAGAGTTCCGAAACTTTAGAAACCTGTTCTAGACCTCAGGTCGATAGTGCGTGGTGAGTTACGGCGCTTCTAGAAGGTTCTCGGTCCGAGAAACAGCCTCGAACATTTGCAATGACTTCAATTCATTCATTTTGACCATTACGAAAATGGTGACATTTAGAAAAGTCTCAGAGACACAAGACTAGGTGCATTGAAACCGGCTCGGCCCATAGACACGGACCCCAACGTTTCTGTCCGATAGCTCATTCAAGGACCCCATAGTAAGGCATGGAAAAAAATGGATTTTCAGCACCAATTAGGCTTTTACTCGGACACCAAATGACCTATCGAGCCGAAACTCGGGATTCGGGGTCGCCTCACATAGGACTACACATAATGTCCGAACTGGCCCCGCAGCTAGAAAGTAACTATGTGTTTTATGTTTTTTTATGGTTTGTACCGAAGGCGTTGTGAATTTTGGGCCAGCTCTGAAGTATGTGATACTTGGCTCCTAAACGAGTTGGGAAAAGTGGGTTTGGTGTCAGTTTGTATCAGTTTGGTGTCAGAATGATATCAAATTGACTGATGGACGGTGAATTGCAGGTGACTCTTGTCCATTTGCAATATGTTTAAGCGGTGAGGTACCATCACCAAAAGCGACATTCTGAAATCAACCCTAACGAGCGATGGAGAGGTACCAGTATCACTGCCCAGCCATCCCGAGTTCATCGGGCCAGTCAATTTGGCATTCCTGCATGATTTTTATAGCATGACAAATTGGTGATGGTGAATGCCCAGTTAACCATATTGCAAATGCACAGTGACTTTGCAAGAGTGAGAAACATCACCAAATGGACATTCTGGAATCAACCCTAACGAGCGATGGAGAGGTACCAGAATCACTGCCCAGCCATCCCGAGTTCATCGGGCCAGTCAATTTGGCATTCCTGCACAAATTTTCAGTGACTTTGCAAAAGTGAGAAAACATTTGCAATATGTTTTAAACAGTGAGGTACCATCACCAAAAGTGACATTCTGAAATCAACCCAAACGAGCGATGGAGAGGTACCAGAATCACTGCCCAGCCATCCCGAGTTCATCGGGCCAGTCAATTTGGCATTCCTGCATGATTTTTATAGCATGACAAATTGGTGATGGTGAATGCCCAGTTAACCATATTGCAAATGCACAGTGACTTTGAAAGGGTGAGAAAACATTACCAAATGGACATTCTGAAATCAACACAAACAATGGCATCACCATAGTGTCCAGACTGTGCCGAGTCCAACAAGGCGCCCCGCTTGACCGTAGCTCGCTCGGTCTGAGCGCAGCGACCATGAGAAAAATAGGCCCACAATGAAGCCTGCACCACAATGTCATTTGATTTTGGGTGACAGCGGCGGAACCGTTAGGTTTAGAAAGACAATTCAAACACAGGACTGTTCCTAAGGTCCTCCCGATCTGTGCAAGCCTAACCTTGACTGTGTGGCATTAACCTTTCACAGTTAAAAGAAGGTGTTTACATCAAAACGTTTGCATTGACTTCTCTCCCCATAGGAATACATTGGCTTCACCTCGAAATTCAACCTGAGGCCTATGTGGGTTATGAATGCCTTATGAACCTGTCTTCTATGACATTCCATCAGACCACTATGAGGTCTACCTGTGTCGATTCTAAGCTTCCTGGAGCAACCGGAAGTGGTTAAATTGACCCAAAAGGTATTTGGATGTACATCACCACCAAAGGTGAAAATGACTCTGCATTCAACCCTGTGTAGATCAGTCAATTCTCAACGTAAAGACTTAAAACTCAGGATTCTGTAAGTGTCTATGTCAATCAAGACATGTGTGTATTTATAGCTTCCTGTGCCAACCGGAAGTGCCATAATTGGTGTCTCAGGGGCTGTTTGGAAGGGTTAAAAAATCAGATCTGTCCAAAACTTCATATATGTGATTAGGCAACCCCCATGAACTGTAAATCAGTCATTTTACCCATAAAAATTCAAAGGAAAACTAAATCACACAGATTCACAACTTGGATGGAGGGACGTATTATTGGGGTGCGTAGAGACTGACAGTGCCTCCAATAGTTAGCTTTGAATGATATCAAATTGACTGATGGATGGTGAATTGCAGGTGACTCTTGTCCATTTGCAATATGTTTAAGCGGTGAGGTACCATCACCAAAAGCGACATTCTGAAATCAACACTAACGAGCGATGGAGAGGTACCAGAATCACTGCCCAGCCATCCCGAGTTCATCGGGCCAGTCAATTTGGCATTCCTGCACGATTTTTATAGCCTGACAAATTGGTGATGGTGAATGCCCAGTTAACCATATTGCAAATGCACAGTGACTTTGCAAGAGTGAGAAACATCACCAAATGGACATTCTGGAATCAACCCTAACGAGCGATGGAGAGGTACCAGAATCACTGCCCAGCCATCCCGAGTTCATCGGGCCAGTCAATTTGGCATTCCTTCATGAATTTTCAGTGACTTTGCAAAAGTGAGAAAACATTTGCAATATGTTTTAACAGTGAGGTACCATCACCAAAAGTGACATTCTGAAATCAACCCAAACGAGCGATGGAGAGGTACCAGAATCACTGCCCAGCCATCCCGAGTTCATCGGGCCAGTCAATTTGGCATTCCTGCACGATTTTTATAGCATGACAAATTGGTGATGGTGAATGCCCAGTTAACCATATTGCAAATGCACAGTGACTTTGCAAAAGTGAGAAAACATAAACAAATGGACATGATGAAATCAACACCACGAGTGATTGAAAGGAACAACAATCACTGCCCGGCCATCCCGAGTTCATCAGGCCAGTCAATTTTGCATTTCTGCAGGATTTTTGAGCATGTCAAATTTCTTATGACATTTGGCCCCCACAAAACATATGCCTTATGCACAAGTAAAAAAAAAAATTATGATAATAAAATATGACTAAAGTATGTTGATACAGTTCTTATACGTGTGTAATTGACACAAAATTCTAAAGAATTTCGAAAAACGGTCCAGAAAGCACTTTTTTAGGGGTGTGTGAAGTTTTTTATGAAATTTTGCAATTTATGACTTTTGACTTCTTATGAAATCATGTTCCAAATGGAGAAAACATATGCCTAATGCACAAGTAAAAAAAAAAAAAATTATGATAATAAAATGTTAATTATATGTTGATACAGTTCTTATATGTGTGTAATTGACACAAATTTCAAAAAATTTTGAAAACGGTCCAGAAAGCACTTTTTTAGGGGTGTGTGAAGTTTTTTATGAAATTTTGCAATTATTGACTTTTGACTTGGACTTCCTAGGAAATCATATTGCAGATGGAGAAAACACATGCAATAATGCTAAGTAAAAAAAAAAATATGATAATAAAATTGGACAAAAGTATATTCATACAGTTCTTACACATGTGTAATT
The DNA here is from genome assembly GCF_036934945.1 of Oncorhynchus masou masou. Lineage (NCBI taxonomy): Eukaryota > Metazoa > Chordata > Actinopteri > Salmoniformes > Salmonidae > Oncorhynchus > Oncorhynchus masou. The sequence goes on along the minus strand of NW_027009443.1, from coordinate 42,190 downwards.
GACAAAAAAAGCGAAAGAATTTCAAAAAACGGTCCAGAAAGCACTTTTTTAAGGGGTGATAAGTTTTGACAAAAAATCCATTTTTTCAAAATTTGGCTTTTGGATGTTGACTTGGGAGTCCATTTTCAATATGAAACCACGGTGGAGCGTACACACCACCTGTTGGATTTTTGAAGTGTTACAACTGGCAATAGCTATATGGTATTTGAAGTACATTTTGCATGAATCAACGCCGATTTGGGTGGTATTGGCCATTGTGTACATGGTTTGTACTATGCCAATAGTTTGCCATTCATTTTTGTCCAATACAGGGGGGAATTCCCTTACTGCTTCTAGTGTCACCACCCTCTACTCTCTGTTTCCTCTACAGTACCTAACTGCTCCTACTGTCACCACCCTCTACTCTCTGTTTCCTCTACAGTACCCTACCTGCTTCTACTGTCACCACCCTCGACTCTCTGTTTCCTCTACAGTACCCTACCTGCTTCTACTGTCACCACCCTCTACTCTCTTTTTCCCTACCCGCTCCTACTGTCACCACCCTCTACTCTCTGTTTCCTCTACAGTACCCTACCTGCTCCTACTGTCACCATCCTCTACTCTCTGTTTCCTCTACAGTACCCTACCTGCTCCTACTGTCACCACCCTCTACTCTCTGTTTCCCTACCTGCTTCTACTGTCACCACCCTCTACTCTCTGTTTCCCTACCTGCTCCTACTGTCACCACCCTCTACTCTCTGTTTCCTCTACAGCACCCTATCTGCTCCTACTGTCACCACCCTCTACTATCTGTTTCCTCTACAGCACCCTACCTGCTTCTACTGTCACCACCCTCGACTCTCTGTTTCCTCTACAGTACCCTACCTGCTTCTACTGTCACCAGCCTCTACTCTGAGTTTGAGTTCATTTTTATTTTTACAGGGACAGTGCACATTAATCAACGTTTCAGTAAAAGTGCCGGTTTTAGCCAGCCGGCTAATTTTCAACCGCAGTCCCTGGGCAGGTTATTCAAAACAATTACAATATAGACAATAACAACATAGAACAAGCAAGACATAGCATACAGACAGAGCAACATAGGACAAGCAAGACGTAGCATACAGACAGAGCAACATAGAACAAAAAGCAGCAAGACAAAATTCATAAAAGCAACAAAGTGTTTCCACACCTCACAAGCTACAGACAACAGACAACATGGAAAGCGGCAACACACAGCTAGGGACCATGTTCACAAATCTGATTGACCTTTAGCCATGTCTTCAAGCAATTTGTGAAAGTGTGATATGTGGTGCAGTTATGTGTGTCTGATAGCAGTGTATTCCAGACATGGGAAGCTCTCACAGAGAATGCAGATTTACTAAAGGTGCTTTTCCTTAGAAGAAATATACAGTCACCTCTCATGACAGACCTTGTGTATCTGCTGCCATATGTCTGGGTTTTCTGTTTAACAAAAATATTGAGTGGAGGGGGAGCCAGGCCATTAAGGATCTTGAATACAAGACATGCGTTGGTGTATTGCTCTCTGTTTCCTCTACAGTACCCTACCTGCTTCTACTGTCACCACCCTCTACTCTCTGTTTCCCTACCTGCTTCTACTGTCACCAGCCTCTACTCTCTGTTTCCATACCTGCTTCTACTGTCACCAGCCTCTACTCTCTGTTTCCTCTACAGTACCCTACATGCTTCTACTGTCACCACCCTCTACTCTCTGTTTCCCTACCTGCTTCTACTGTCACCAGCCTCTACTCTCTGTTTCCTCTACAGTACCCTACCTGCTTCTACTGTCACCACCCTCTACTCTCTGTTTCCCTACCTGCTCCTACTGTCACCACCCTCTACTCTCTGTTTCCCTACCTGCTCCCACTGTCACCACCCTCTACTCTCTGTTTCCCTACCTGCTCCTACTGTCACCACCCTCTACTCTCCGTTTCCTCTACAGTACCCTACCTGCTTCTACTGTCACCACCCTTTACTCTCTGTTTCCCTACCTGCTCCTACTGTCACCACCCTCTACTCTCTGTTTCCTCTACAGTACCCTACCTGCTTCTACTGTCACCACCCTCTACTCTCTGTTTCCCTACCTGCTCCTACTGTCACCACCCTCTACTCTCTGTTTCCCTACCTGCTCCCACTGTCACCACCCTCTACTCTCTGTTTCCCTACCTGCTCCTACTGTCACCACCCTCTACTCTCTGTTTCCTCTACAGTACCCTACCTGCTTCTACTGTCACCACCCTCTACTCTCTGTTTCCTCTACAGTACCCTACCTGCTTCTACTGTCACCACCCTCTACTCTCTGTTTCCCTACCTGCTTCTACTGTCACCACCCTCTACTCTCTGTTTCCCTACCTGCTTCTACTGTCACCACCCTCTACTCTCTGTTTCCCTACCTGCTTCTACTGTCACCACCCTCTACCCTCTGTTTCCCTACCTGCTTCTACTGTCACCACCCTCTACTCTCTGTTTCCTCTACAGTACCCTACCTGCTTCTACTGTCACCACCCTCTACTCTCTGTTTCCTCTACAGTACCCTACCTGCTTCTACTGTCACCACCCTCTACTCTCTGTTTCACCTATTGTACCCTACCTGCTTCTACTGTATCCACCCTCTACACTCTGTTTCCTCTACAGTACCCTACCTGCTTCTACTCTCACCACCCTCTACTCTCTGTTTCCTCTACAGTACCCTACCTGCTTCTACTGTCACCACCCTCTACTCTCTGTTTCCTCTACAGTACCCTACCTGCTTCTACTGCCACCACCCTCTACTCTCTGTTTCCCTACCTGCTCCTACTGTCACCACCCTCTACTCTCTGTTTCCTCTACAGTACCCTACCTGCTTCTACTGTCACCACCCTCTACTCTCTGTTTCCTCTACAGTACCCTACCTGCTTCTACTGTCACCACCCTCTACTCTCTGTTTCCCTACCTGCTTCTACTGTCACCACCCTCTACTCTCTGTTTCCCTACCTGCTTCTACTGTCACCACCCTCTACTCTCTGTTTCCCTACCTGCTTCTACTGTCACCACCCTCTACCCTCTGTTTCCCTACCTGCTTCTACTGTCACCACCCTCTACTCTCTGTTTCCTCTACAGTACCCTACCTGCTTCTACTGTCACCACCCTCTACTCTCTGTTTCCTCTACAGTACCCTACCTGCTTCTACTGTCACCACCCTCTACTCTCTGTTTCACCTATTGTACCCTACCTGCTTCTACTGTATCCACCCTCTACACTCTGTTTCCTCTACAGTACCCTACCTGCTTCTACTCTCACCACCCTCTACTCTCTGTTTCCTCTACAGTACCCTACCTGCTTCTACTGTCACCACCCTCTACTCTCTGTTTCCTCTACAGTACCCTACCTGCTTCTACTGCCACCACCCTCTACTCTCTGTTTCCCTACATGCTCCTACTGTCACCACCCTCTACTCTCTTTTTATCCTACATGCTCCTACTGTCACTACCCTCTACTCTCTTTTTCCTCTACAGTACCCTACCTGCTCCTACTGTCACCACCCTCTACTCTCTGTTTCCTCTACAGTACCCTACCTGCTTCTACTGTCACCACCCTTTACTCTCTGTTTCCCTACCTGCTTCTACTGTCACCACCCTCTACTCTCTGTTTCCTCTACAGTACCATACCTGCTTCTACTGTCACCACCCTCTACTCTCTGTTTCCTCTACAGTACCCTACCTGCTCCTACTGTCACCACCCTCTACTCTCTGTTTCCACCACAGTACCCTACCTGCTTCTACTTTAGCCACGCCTCTATTCTGTCTGGCCTCTCTGTGGGCTGGGCTACTGGCTGGGGCTGTGTGTGTGGGGGGGTTCCTAGCATTTACAGAGAGTGAGCCGTGTCGGGCGATGTGTCAATATGTATGTGTTACTGTTTGTGTGTGTGTGCATGCATGTGTGTACAGTATGTGTCTTTTCCTGATGCTTTCCTGCTGAGAAGCTGGTTCTACCAGGTCGATGAATGTGTTAGTGTGTAGGAGTGTGTGTTTTCTGCAGCATACCTACTTAGATGACACGTCAACTTCCCCTCTGGCATTTCTGTTGGTGAGGTAGGTTGGCAGTGAGCTGGCAGAGCTGAAGGGCAGTAAGAGTGTTAAAGTTGTGGGTTGGAGTGCTACTCAGAGGGGAAGAACCCCTAGCCACATTCCAAACTGAAAACTGTCCTGCATTCAAGAGACTGAGACAGGCCATGTTCCAAACATAACTCTGCCCAAGCTGTTCATATTCCAAATGGAGACATGTCTCTTTTAATGAACATGCCTGTGTGTGTGTGTGTGTGTGTGTGTGTGTGCGTGTCTGCGTCTGCGTCTGCGTCTGCGTGTGCGTGTGCGTGTGTCTGTGTCTGTGTGTCTGTGTGTCTGTGTGCGTCTGTGTGCGTGTGTGCGTCTGTGCGTCTGTGTGTCTGCGTCTGCGTCTGTGTGTCTGTGTGTCTGTGTCTGTGTGTCTGTGTGTCTGTGTGTCTGTGTCTGTGTGTCTGTGTGTGTGTCTGTGTGTGTGTCTGTGTGTCTGTGTGTGTGTCTGTGTGTCTGTGTGTCTGTGTCTGTGTGTCTGTGTGTCTGTGTCTGTGTGTCTGTGTGTCTGTGTGTGTGTGTTTGCAATAGACACTTATTAGATGTGCACTGGCGGTAATAGAAACAGCCCCTCTCTACCTGCTGTTTCCCTGTGGCCGTGAAATTGGTGTTAAGTCAATTTAGTGGAGAAGTGACAGGGGAATAGAGCAGCGTGTGAAAAGCAAAGCCCACTGACAGCAGTTTACATGCTCCGTATCTCACCACCAGACTAAGCCATGTCAGACAATGAAGACAACACACAGGCACACACACACACGATAAGAGTCTGAATACCAATACATTTCACTGGGAATGCTATGACCAACCCCCATGTATGCATACAGCTCATCTAACTAGGACGCTGACGGTCATGCAATTTTGGATGACGGTTATTGGTTTCACTGGGAATGCTATGACTTTTAAACCGTTCGAATAGCAAGAGAAAAAGCATACATTTCTTATATATACAGTACCAGTCACTGCATACATAAAACATTTTAAGATTTTCTCCATTGTAGAATAATAGTGAAGACATCAAAACTATGAAATAACACATATGGAATCATGTCGTAACCGAAAAAGTGTTAAAACAAATAAAATATATTTTATATTTGAGATTCTTCAGAGTAGCCACCCTTTGCCTTAATGACAACTTTGCACACTCTTGGCATTCTCTCAACCAGCTTCATGAGGTAGTCACCTGGAATGCATTTCAATTAACAAGTGGGTGTTCTTAAAAGTTAATTTGTGGAATTTATTTCCTTCTTAATGTGTTTGAGCCAATCAGTCATGTTGTGACAAGTTAAGGGTGGTAAATAGAAGCCCTATTCGGTAAAAGACCAAGCCCATATTATGGCAAGAACAGTTCAAATGAGCAAAGAGACATGACAGTCCATCATTACTTTAAGAGATGAAGGTCAGTCAATGTGGAACATTTCAAGAACTTTGAAAGTTTCTTCAATTACAGTTGTAAAAACCATCAAGCGCTATGATGAAACTCACACTCATGAGGACAGCCACAGGAAAGGACGACCCAGAGTTACCTGTGCTGCAGTGGACAAGTTCATTAGAGTTACAAGCCTCAGAAAGTGCAGCCCAAATAAATCAGTCCACACTACTGCAGAAATGGATTCAACCAGTTTATATTCTCTTTTTCTTTTACAGTTATTTTCTTATTTTTATTGCAGTCTGCATCCATAACCGTTGGTTACACGGTTATACGGTAATTGTGCCAGCCCTACACATGACATTGTAATACAACACATGCAGTATAAAACAATTCCAAAAAGGATTTCTACTACAGGTAATCAAACCACTTTCGGAACAGATACTTAAATTCATACAAAGCAGTCTTCCCAAAACACACCAAAATTATTATTTGTTATTTGTTTTTATTTCATAGAACCAACATGTCTGAGGGCTTTGTCCACCAGGGTCAATAAACACACACTGACTCAGTCACTCTAGAAACTGTTTGTATTTGTCCATGTTTATTTATCTTTAGCTAGCTTAGCCAGCTAAGTGGTCATTGTGCTCTTGCTCGCCTCTAAATGTTGTGTCTGGTCTTAGTTCTTCATCTGTAGCAGTGGTTCCCAAACTTTTTATAGTTCCATACCCCTTCAAACATTCAACCTCCAGCTGCCTACCCCATCTAGCACTAGGGTCAGCGCACTCTCAAATGTTGTTTTTTTGCCATCATTGTAAGCCTGCCACACACATTACACGATAAATTTATTACACAGAAGAAAGAGTGTGAGTTTTTGTGACAAATTGCTCTTATAGGACCAGGGCACATATAATAATAAAAAAACAATCAATAATATGGCTCTTCATTTAACCAGCTTACATATAAAACCTTATTTGCTCATCGAAAATGGTGAATAACTCACCACGGGTTAATGAGAAGGGTGTGCTTGAAAGGATGCACATAAGTCTGCAATGTTGGGTTGTATTGGAGAGTTTTGGTGTTTAATCATTTTCCACAATCAGTATGTGCCTGTATTTAGTTTTCATGCTAGTGAGGGCCGAGAATACACTCTCACATAGGTACGTGGTTGCAAAGGGCATCAGTGTCTTAACAGCGCAATTTGCCAAAGCAGGATACTCTGGGCGCAAACCTAATCCAGAAATCTGGCAGTGGCTTCTGATTAAATTACATTTTCACAGAACCACTTGTTGCAATTTCGATGAGGCTCTCTTGTTCAGATATCGATAAGTGGACTGGGGGCAGGGCATGAAAGGGATAACGAATCCAGTTGTTAGTGTCATACATTTCAGGAAAGTACCTTTGTAATTGCTCAACCAACTCACTCAGGTGCTTTGCTATATCACATTTGACATTGTCCGTAAGCTTGAGTTCACAAAAAATCATACAATGATGGAAGATGTATGTTGTCCTTGTTAATACAAAGAGAGAAGAGCTCCAACTTCTTAATCACTGCCTCAATTTTGTCCTGCACATTGAACATAGTTGCAGAGAGTCCTTGTAATCCTAGATTCAGATCCTTTAGGCGAGAAAAAACATCACCCAGTCAGACAAGTGAAAATTAAGGTCAGTAAAGAAAACTTTAAGCTCATATCTCAATTCAAAGAAACGTGTCAATACTTTGCACCTTGATAACACATTATGTTGTAAAAGCGTTACATGGTCGCTGCCCATATCATTGCATAGTGCAGAAAATACAGGAGAGTTCAGGCACTGTAGCCCAAATGTCTTTCAAGCTGTCAGGCATTCCCTTGGCAGCAAGGGCCTCTCTGGGGATGCTGCGGTGTACCCAAGTGTTGTCGAGAAACACTGCTTGCATGCGAGTTGCCACTCCACCACGTCTCCCTGTCATGGCTTTTGCGCCATCAGTACAGATACAGATACAACACATCTTGACCACCAATGTCCATTTGATGTCACAAAGCTGTCCAGTATTTTAAAAATATCCTTCTCCTGTTTGCAGAAGAGGATGTCTTCCTTAATTGACGTAACGGCCATATACCAGAAGCTGTGCCAGGCCTGCTGTTGACTCTTCCAGCTGCAACGCATAGAATTCACTGGCTTGTATGCGAAGCAGGAATTGTTTCAAAACATCTCCTGCCATATCACTGATGCATTGTGAAACAGTGTTGTTTGATGAAGGCATTGTCTGTATAGTTTCTTTGGGGTCTTTTCCCCAGCACTGTCCCAGCCATATCCGCAGCAGCAGGAAGAATGAAGTCCTCCACAATAGTATGGGTCTTGCCTGTCCTAGCCACCCGGTAGCTCACCATATAAGACGCTTTTAACCCTTTCTTATTAATGGTATCTGTTGCTTTTATACATGTCTTACTACTCAAAAGTCGTCCTAATTCTCGCTCAAAAAACTCTCGTGGCTTATTTTTTTACAAATTGGCATGTTTTGTTTCTAAATATCTGCACAAGAGTGAAGGTTTCATTGAGTTGTGGGATAGTATTTTTGCACATATAACACACTGAGGCTGAGTAAAGGCACAACTCCCAATATAAGTGAACCCCAAATCAATGTAGTTCTCATCATATTTGTGCCTCTTTGATGGTCCAACGTCCCTGTCTGTTGTTCGGTGCTAACCCGTGTAAGGGGGCAGAAGCTTTTCGGCTGCATCAGATTAACAACTATTAATGTCCATGGTAGCTGGGCAAACAACAAAATATAGAATTACTGATGCTAGCATTGGATGTGCTCGTGTAATACTGCTGGTAGTAGCAGTACTATCAGTAGAGCTGGTATGTGAAAACATATATATAGTTTTTCAATGTGATTGACATTTTTCTTTGGCATACCCCCGACGGCATTGCGCGTACACCCCAGTTTGGAAATACCTGATCTGGAGCATCATGATTGAAGGTTAATAAATAATAATCAACTCTCCCTGATGACTTATTGCTGGGCCTGCTAGATAAAGGAGCAGAGAGAGAGGGCAAGAGAGAGAGTGAGAGAAAGAGATAGAGAGAGGGAGTGAGTGAGGGATCAGTTATAGAACCCATTGCCCTTTATGGTTGTGAGGTCTGAGGTCCACTCACCAACCAAGAATTCAGAACAAAGGACAAACACCAAATAGAGACTCTACATGTAGAATTCTGCAAAGATATCCTCAGTGTACAACGTAAAACACCAAATAATGCATGCAGAGCAGAATTAGGCCAACACCTGCTAATTATCAAAATCCAGAAAAGAGCTGTTAAATTCTACAAACACTTTAAAGGAATCGATTCCCAAACCTTTAATGACAAAGCCATCACCTACAGAGATATGAACCTGGAGAAGAGTCCCCTAAGCAAGATGGTCCTGGGGCTCTGTTCACAAACACAACAGACCCCACAGACCCCGAGGACAGCAACACAATTAGACCCAACCAAATCATGAGAAAACAAGAACATAATTACTTGACACATTGGAAAGAATTAACAAAAAAACAGAGCAAACTAGAATGCTATTTGGCCCTAAACAGAGAGTACACAGTGGCAGAATAGCTGACCAACGTGACTGACCCAAATTTAAGGAAAGCTTTGACTATGTACAGATTCAGTGAGCATAGCCTTGCTATTGAGAAAGGCCGACGTAGACAGACCTGGCTCTCAAGAGAAGACAGGCTATGTGCACACTGACCACAAAATGAGGTGGAAACTGAGCTGTACTTCCTAACCTCCTGCCAAATGTATGACCATATTAGAGACACATATTTCCCTCAGATTACACGGATCCACAAAGAATTTTAAAACAAACCCAATTTTGATAAACTCCCATATATACTGGGTGAAATACCAGTGTGCCATCACAGCAGCAAGATTTGTGACCTGTTGCCACGAGAAAATGGCAACCAGTGAAGAACAAATACCATTATAAATACAACCCATATTTATGTTTATTTACTTAACCATGTGCACATCGTTACAACAATGTATATATACATAATATGACATTTTAAATGTCTTAATTCCTTTAGAATTACTGTGAGGGTAATGTTTACTGTTCATTCCTATTGTTTATTTCACTTTAGTTTATTATCTACATTACTTGCTTTGGCAATGTTAGCATATGTTTCCCATGCCAATAAAGGCCCTTGAACTGAATTGAGAGAGAGAGAGAGACAGAGAAAGACAGAGAGAGAGAGAGAAAGAGACAGAGAGAGACAGAGAGAGACAGAGAGAGAGAGAGAGAGAGAGAGAGAGAGAGAGAGAAGGAGAGAACAAGGAGAAAATTATTATTTTGGTATTTTTTTCAACTAGATTTATTCCATCCACCTTCTACCCAACCAAAGCATCAACTTAACATTTACAAAATATGTTGAGGGGATGAATAGAGCCGTGTTTAATTGAATTGCATTGAAAATGCGCCTACACAAAATACATGAACGATACTGGCAACTTGGTAACTAGAATATAGAATATTTACAATCTGATAAAAAATCTGCTGAGAATCCTTGACACTTCCAACACTCTACAGTATTCATCAGTCCTAAAGTCGCTGATGGTGTATTCTACACCCATATCAAACTATTTTTGTATGTTTTTTAATGACACACACACTAATTCTTACACACACATACAGTATTCCTGTATGTCTCCATTTTCATGTCTCTGTCTGTCTCTTGGTTGTATGAGAGGAACACAAACGTCACTATTGTTACATCTGTATCTACAGTATCGTTAGGTGACAGTCACAGTCACCTTAGGGTGTAATTGTGATGGGAAACGGAAGCATGAAATGGAGAAATGCCAAACTGACTAAGGAAATAGGATTAGACCATTTGAAAGGAATCTTTACGAGATGGATTTAAAACGTGGATAAAAGGAGAAGATAATTGATTTTATGTCTGTTTTCTACAAAAGAGATTTACCTTCTCTGTTGGCACAAAACAAATAAAGGCAAAAGCAATTAGTTATGTAACATTCTATTGTATGTGTACAGGATACTATGGCAGTGTGTGGAGATGTGTGGAATTGAGGGAGTCTCATAATTGGTGATTGTGGAATAAGAAGGTTGATGATTCTGACCAAAGTAATGCAAAATCCAAAGAGGGATATGCAAGACAACGTCTCTGTTTACAACATTAAGGCCCAAGGCAACTTCTGTCTTCTTAAAAGAACTGAATAAACCGTTCCACAAAATAACCACTGAAGCATTTTTATTGGATTTATGTTTCATCTTTAGTATTATTTCATATCTGAGAACGCTTGGATCCTGTGTGTGTGTGTGTGTGTGTGTGTCATAACTGTCTTTCTCACTTTGTTTCCACTTTCTCCAACCTCTCCAACCCTTAACTCAAAAGAAAACAGTAGGCTTTTGTTTCAGCTGCACACACATACATGCACACACATGCACACACAAACACACATTCAGCCCCATTAGTGGGAGTTAGAGTTGACTACCGAGCAGAGTGTAGAGGTGTCTGTAGATCCATGAGGGTTAAACCTGGGGTTCACATATAAACAGCTGGATTAGACACAATCAATATCCCTGTTATCTTGAGCAACTGGTCAATACTTCATAACTCTGCCACAGTCAAAAGAGTCACGGCTTGAGCGTGTCATTGTGTGTGTGGTACGGCCACACATACACACACTGACCAGATAAGGGGATAGCGGTACTGTGATAACTTAATAGACAGGAGCTCTGATGAAAAAGCACAACTGTGTTGCTATTGATTTTCCTGCCTGCATTGCCATCCTTTCCAGAGCTAATTCACTTGGACCTGCTCTCTCACACACACACACACACAGCACGCACGCACGCACGCACGCACGCACACACACACACACACACACACACACACACACACACACACACACACACACACACACACACACACACACACACACACACACACACACACACACACACACACACACACACACACGCACGCACGCACACACACGCACGCACACACACTCCTGACCAACACATCCAATACTCAATAACTTTTTGTTATTTCTCAAAAGAATCGCAGACACTTCTCATCTAATCACCAAACTAATTTCTCATTCATCACTTCCCTCTTCTTGTTTTTCACACCCTGTCTTTAACTAGGTTGTCTGATATTATCTTGTGGTACAGAACAGAAAGAGTTATGGAAGAGGGCAGTAAGAACTATAGCCAGGATCATACAAACTGTAGACAAACACTGCCAGCCCAGCCCAGTCTAGCCCAGCCCTAAATTTGCAACCAGGACCAAGGCCTTGCCACATAGCATTCTGCCCAGCCCACACCCACAGTGGGCGAGAGAGCCAGACAAAGGCGCCTGAGCCAGGAGCCTGGGGTTGGTCGGCTGGTTGATCTGCCACTGAAGCCTACCCAGCACTCACCTTCAGTAGGCCGGGTAGATTGACAGAGGGCCCTAAGCCTGGTGCCTGGGGACTGTAGAACTGGGAGTGACCAGACAGCAGCAGACCCTCGTAGCGTTTTTACAGCTGGGCCAGATTGACTGGGAAAAAAGAGAACAACCAAAGCCGAAGGGTGGACCAGCGTATCATTACAGGATAGGAAACGAGTACTACATTTGTGCGGCTACACACACACACACACACACACACACACACACACACACACACACACACGCACACACACACACACACACACACACACACACACACACACACACACACACACACACACACACACACACACACACACACACACACACACACACACACGCGCACATACACACACACACACAAGGAGAGAGGAGGACATAGAGGAGCTAAAAGTGAGCCTTTGTAAGCCGTAGAGAAGATGGAGTCCACATGCAGTGTGTTTTCTCAGCCCTGGAGGAAACGGTCAGCACAGCGGAAAACCAAAGGTTTTCTTCGTGTTTGTGTGTGTCGCAGTGTATGTAATGGGCATATGTGCGTGTATGTACAGTCTGTGTGTGTGGTGGGTGTGCGTGCAAGTCTGTGTTTGTTTCCTGTCTGAAAGTTATTCTTATTACTGGGTCGTTCCATTGGATTTCAATCACTTTTTAACGCACCACTTTTGATTTGAAAGAAACGTTCTATACATATTTGCCTTAGATATTTTCACGGGTCCACCCGAACCAGACTGGGTCAAGTCTGAAATTCTTTAGTTGACCCTCGAATCCGGGTCAGATTAGATTTTTTCTGTCATGGGTCTCGGGTATGCGTAATTATTATTAACTGATTTGCCGGTAAGGACCTGAACATACTCTAATGCAACTGCTGCAGTATACACTGTATAGAGAGAGAAATGGTCTCAGTTATGTTGCTCCGGCTTTTAGAGAGAGACGCTCATGTTTTTCAAGATAGAGGCGCGTGGAGCTTGTTGCTTTTGTCGGCCAATCAAGTCATCGAAACGGCACTAGCCTCTGTCATGGCAAGCAAGTTAGGAGATCAATGGAAGATGGAATTAGAATGATGCAATTAAAAGTTAAATCAGAAGGATATGTTTCAACTACCAAGAGCCAACAGTTAGGCTGGTACTTAATATTCTGAATGGAGTTGTTATTATTGTTTAGGTTGTACAGAAGCTTTGATTAGCCAACCCAGCTTGCTAGCTTTCTTAACGAGCTTCTCAGTTTGATGCAGTCAAAACAGGCACTATATAATTAGTGGGTGATAACCTAGCGTTGGCAGCTAGAAGTTAGCAACTAGTTAGAGTCGGCTTCTTTGTTGCTGTCTCTCTCCTCCTAAACACAAATTCACTTGCTTGACAACTTCCTTCACAACAGCTCTGCTCCGCGAAGTGCAAGAAGTATGCATGCCCTGACTTCTGTAGAGGCCGCATCACAGTAAATGCTGTACAGCCAATGCATACACCAGAATGACCATAAATCCTAAATGGACTTTTAGTCGTTTGTTTGATCTGCTGCAGCAATACATTTTACAGCAGGATAAATATGTGCTCCTCTGGCTCAGCGGATCTGGAGACTTGCTCCGACCAGCAACTGTCTATCATGTGCTTGAGGGAAAGCAGATCAGGCTGCAGGCACCTTAGAGAAGAAAATACATGTTTTGAACTGATAATTGATCGCATGGTGCAAGAATAATTATTGAATGTTATGATGGACACAGCTTTGTAGAACCAAAACATACACAGCCTCTGCTCAACAAACTCGAATTTGAGAACAAATTATTTGGCGGGGATGTTGTGAGTTATTGCCAAGAGGCCCGGTTGGGGCCACAACTAGAGCTTGTTTCAGATGTTTCAATAAATAATTGGATTTGTATGCCTAGGAATTAATTAATGTACATTGTTTAAAGCACACTTTTACAAGTCTCAGTCACAAATGACAGCTTCAATAAGTCCCATATGGTCAAGGACATGTGAACGAGAGGCTTGTAGAATCATGACTCTGAGTTTTCAGTTCATCGTTAGATGGTAGGAGGTGCTGCGCACTCTGGGAATAACTGACTCAAATGAACGAATTGAGTCGAATGATTCGTTCTTTTGACTGAATGACGTGAAAAGATAAGAGTCAGAAAAAAGATCCAAACTTCCTATTAGTCACAAACACATAACATGGCCCCTTTGACCATCTGCTGCTAGCTCCATTCCTGTTTCCCTTCAGATAATAACGAAGCAAAGATAGGATCACTCAGATAGGATCAGACTGGGCCTGGACCCGATAGGGTCTATACAGGGCTGGGTCTGGTTGTCCTCGGGTCCGTTCACACCGTGTCTCCATATTTAAAACATGAACTTATTCAGGCAGGGTCTGGCGAGGAAAGCCCTGGGTCTATTTCAGAACTGTTCTATTTTTTGGGGTTCGAGAAGCCCTCTAATTTGTGGTCAGAAAGTTACTTTTTGGACCTGAATGGCAAAACATTTAAGAAATAGATGTGCTCAAAGTTTTGCACACCCTACCCTACCATGAGAAATCCATGTCTTCATCACTGGAAAATATAAACGGTTTGATATCATTTAAAAGCTTACAAACATCATTGTCAAATAAAACATGTTTCTCTATATTTGCATATGTTGAAGCTTAGACCCTACTTTACATCATCTGAGGTTTTTGTGTTGTACCTGCCATTGGTTGAGACACAACCTGCTCTTGAATACAGGGGGGTGTCATTTGAATCAAGATATAGAATGCATAGAATGGACCTATCCCTTCACACCAATGCAATTTAGCAGGTGCACCATTGAAATTGAAATTTAATTGAAATTGTAACTTCTAATTCCTACCACTGGTCCACCCACCGCCGGTCCACCCACCATTATGTATCTTCTATTATCTATATTTCTATGATTTCAATAGGTTTCCTGTGGACGAATGACAATATCATTTAAAGCAGCAGATACTACCATTAAAGTCAACATTCTCTTGTGGACCTCCAACGTTCAAAAGTTAAAATTTAAATTGTATTCCCATTTTAGTACATTTATGTGAATATGAAAAATATTGGAGTTTACACATTTTTAGATAATTGACATTTAAGGTTAAAGAAAAAAGAACATATCAATCTCAACCGTTAATCTTTTCCAGTGATGAAGACATGGATGTCTCATGGTATGGTGGGGTATGAAGAATGGGTCAACTCTGAGGACCTGTGCAAGGGGCTGTGTGTTTGTGTGTGTGTGTGTCTGTGTCTGTGTCTATGTGTGTGTGGTTGAGTAGCCAGCCTCCCTTTACAAGTAGTGGATGGCTGTATGACTTCACTCCGCTTAAGGGCTCTCTACTTCAGCTTAGGGCTGCAGGACACACACACACGCACGCCCTCACACACACACAGGAACAATTAATATGCACTCATACATTTTTAAGGCTAAATTCAATTAGTGAGCTTGTGGTGAAATAGGGTTTGAGCCGACAAGCCTGTGTCTGAGCCTGAGATGACATTTTAGCTAATGAATCAGGGCTATGAAATACACAGCATCAATCTGAGAGACATAGACAGAGAGGGGGGCAGGGAAAGAGGTGGGTTGGAGAGAGAAAGAAAATGGAAGGGGAGAGGAGGAGGTGGAGGTTCATCTAGGTTGAATACCGTGGCTTCTCTTACTGTGCACATGTCTTTGCCCTAATATCTAGTGTGAATATCATGTCTTTTCCCTCAAATCTAGTGTGAATATCATGTCTTTGCCCTCATGTCTAGTGTGAATATCGTGGCTTTGCCCTCATATATGGTGTGAATATTGTGGCTTTGCCCTCATATCTAGTGTGATTATTGTCTTTGCCCTCATATCTAGTGTGATTATTGTTTTTGCCCTCATATCTAGCATGAATATCATATCTTTGCCCTCATATATGGTGTGAATATTGTGGCTTTGCCCTCATATCTAGTGTGATTATTGTCTTTGCCCTCATATCTAGTGTGATTATTGTCTTTGCCCTCATATCTAGTGTGATTATTGTCTTTGCCCTCATATCTAGTGTGAATATCGTATCTTTGCCCTCATATCTAGTGTGAATATCATATCTTTGCCCTCATATCTAGCGTGATTATTGTCTTTGCCCTCATATCTAGTGTGATTATTGTCTTTGCCCTCATATCTAGTGTGAATATTGTATCTTTGCCCTCATATCTAGTGTGATTATTGTCTTTGCCCTCATATCTAGTGTGATTATTTTCTTTGCCCTCATATCTAGTGTGATTATTGTCTTTGCCCTCATATCTAGTGTGAATATCGTATCTTTGCCCTCATATCTAGTGTGAATATCGTATCTTTGCCCTCATATCTAGCGTGAATATCATATCTTTGCCCCCATATCTAGTGTGAATATCGTATCTTTGCCCTCATATCTAGCATGAATATCATATCTTTGCCCTCATATATTTTAACAAGGCTAATCTGAAAACAAGACTCCCTAAAATGTATCAGCATATCGATTGCGCCACCAGGGCTGGCAAAACCTTGGATCACTGTTATTCTAACTTCCGCGACGCATATAAGGCTCTGCCCCGCCCCCCTTTCGGAAAAGCTGACCACGACTCCATGTTGCTGATCCCTGCCTACAGACAGAAACTAAAATAAGAAGCTCCCACGCTGAGGTCTGTCCAACGCTGGTCCGACCAAGCTGATTCCACACTCCAAGACTGCCTCCATCACGTGGACTGGGACATGTTTCGTATTGCGTCAGGCAACAACATTGACGAATACGCTGATTCGGTGTGCGAGTTCATTAGAACGTGCGTTGAAGATGTCGTTCCCATAGCAACGGTTAAAACATTCCCTAACCAGAAACCGTGGATTGATGGCAGCATTCGCGTGAAACTGAAAGCGCGTCCTGGCGGGCTGTATCACCGCCTGGTACGGCAACTGCTCCACCCACAACCGTAAGGCTCTCCAGAGGGTAGTGAGGTCTGCACAACATATCACCGGGGGCAAACTACCTGCCCTCCAGGACACCTACACCACCCGATGTTACAGGAAGGCCATAAAGATCATCAAGGACAACACCCACCCGAGCCACTGCCTGTTCACCCCGCTATCATCCAGAAGGCGAGGCCAGTACAGGTGCATCAAAGCTGGGACCAAGAGACTGAAAAACAGCTTCTATCTCAAGGCCATCAGACTGTTAAACAGCAACCACTAACATTGAGTGGCTGCTGCCAACACACTGACTCAACTCCAGCCACTTCAATAATGGGAATTGATGGGAAAGAATGTAAAATATATCACTAGCCACTTTAAACAAGGCTACCTAATATAATGTTTACATACCCTACATTATTCATCTCATATGTATACGTATATACTGTACTCTATATCATCTACTGCATCCTTATGTAATACATGTATCACATGTATCACTAGCCACTTTAACTATGCCACTTTGTTTACATTTGTTTACATACACATCTCATATGTATATACTGTACTCGATACCATCTACTGTATCTTGCCTATGCTGCTCTGCACCATCACTCATTCATATCTTTATGTACATATTCTTTATCCCCTTACACTGTGTATAAGATATTAGTTTTGGAATTGTCAGTTAGATTACTTGTTGGTTATTACTGCATTGTCGGAACTGGAAGCACAAGCATTTCGCTACACTCGCATTAACATCTGCTAACCATGTGTATGTGACAAATAAAATTTGATTTGATTTGATTTGATATCTAGTGTGAATATTGTATATTTGCCCTCATATCTAGTGTGAATATCATATCTTTGCCCTCATATCTAGTGTGAATATCGTATCTTTGCCCTCATATCTAGTGTGAATATCGTATCTTTGTACCTATATCTAATGTGAATATCGTGGCTTTGCCCTCATATCTAGTGTGAATATTGTATCTTCATTTAGATTTACACCATGCAAACTACACTACCTCTTCTGCAAACCAGGGGGGACAGAGGAAGAGGAGTAGAGAGGAGAGGAAAGGAAAGCAATCTCCGGCTGGTTGGTGGGAAATGCACTAGTCTCAAAAAGAGGCTAATAGAGAGAGAGAAGAACGGTGATTGCCTAAATAACCAAAGAGTTTCCAACAGCAAATCTTTATTCTAGGATCAATACTGCTTGTGGTTCGCTGTGCTGTAACCACACGCCGTTTCCTCCAGCCTACAGAAATCAATACAGGTGATTAGCAGTGTTAACCCTTCGATCCCTGGCACTGATCTTTACATTTAAAAAAATAATAATTCAACTTTATCTAGGCAAGTCAGTTCAGAACAAATTCTTATTTACAATGGTGTCCTACCAGAAGGCAAAAGCCCTCCTGCAGGGTCGGGGGCTGGGGAAAAAAATAATATATATATTTAGGACAAAACACACATCACGACAAGAGAGACACCTACAGCACACTACATAAAGAGAGACCTAGAATAACAGCATAGCATGGTAGCTACACAACATGACAACAACTTGGTAGCAACACAACATGGTAGCAAGACAACATGGCAGAAGTACAAAACAAGAAGGTGAGATAACCAATACATCTGTGAAGCAACCACAACTGTCAATGTAGCGTGTCCATGATTGAGTCTTTGAGTGAAGAGATGGAGAAAAATGATCCAGTTTAATTTTTTTTTTCGTCATTTCCTAGCTGCAGCGAAGTCTGAGGTGTCCTTTATCTAGTACCCAAACACCTCAGACTCTCCTGCCACTTCTGTTCCTTTATACATCCTGATGAAGGCCATGTCAGCCCAAATCTCGAAAAGTATTAACATTCAATAAAAGTATATTTTTAAAGGAAAAATGTTTGTGGCTGTACCTTGACTTTGGTGCGTTGGCTGATGTGTGGTACTCACCACCCGAAAAACACATCTCAACTCTTCACAACATTGTGCATTGATTGTGTTTTTATGAAAGGCAGATGGAAGAAGAGAGAAGACATTTCCCCTGTGGATCCTATTGTGAGTGATAACAAATGAAAAGTTGAGCAAGTCACCAACTTCTCTAACTAACCAGACTAGTATTTTATTTGAGACGGCTCCCGAACATTCTAGGAGATGACCACATACTGCAATATGTAGGGCTGAGCGATTAATGCTTTTTTAGGTCGGTTCAGTTTTGGTTCGATTACAACAACAAAAAATAAGCAGGGTTTTCCATTTCGGTTTTAGGGATTTTATGAGATTATGAGATTATATTGAGCTCAATTGCCAAAACATTGAAAATATTCCATTGTCTCAGGTAAAGTCCACATTAGGTAGACATCAATAGAATAATAGGAAATTACTATGAAATAATACAATATTTCAGTTGTGTATATTTTAATTTTTAATATGAATACTTTACTATTTTTCATTTCTTAAAGTCACCATCTCATCTCTGCCCAGGCAGCAGATGCCAAACAACCAGACAATGTTCTCTGTGCTCCCCATACTGTACTGTCTTCATACATTCTATTTAGCTAGGCTAGTCTGCCCCTAAGCATGCTGCAGAAATGTCTGACAAAATAATTTCTTAATTCTTTAAGTAGATAAGGCATACTTTCACGAACTGTCTTTATCCCTCCTCGTCTTTGTGTTGTGTTCATTCATCTCTCATGTGGTCTATGCGATCTGTGTGTATCTAACCTAACATAGCAGGCATAAAAGTATATCCATCTCTGTCCGAGACAGAAAAAAACAGGTGCAAATGCATTATGGTCATTGTAGTTAATTACCATGTTCTTGCACTGAACTAGTTTGCATATTTGATTAATGAAAACTACAAGTCGCTTCAGCAGTGTCCCATAGTTCTTGACAGATTTATGTGAATGATTTGATTTCTCTACAGAAGAAAAGGCCCATTGGACTCACAAAAAGTAGAACCAGACTAAATGGAATTTAGTAATTGAACCAACATCAGTCACTTATACTGAAGAAAATATAAACGCATCATGCAACAATTTCAAAGAATTTATTGAGTTACAGTTTGTATAAGTACAGTATATCAGTCAATTGAAATATATTAATTAGGCCCTAATCTATGGATCTCACATGACTAGGACGGGGTGCAGCCATGGAGGGCATAGGCCCTGCACAGCAGCCAGGCACCCCCACTGGGGAGCCAGGCGGGGCCCAATCAGTTTTCATCACAAAGGGCTTTACCCAAAGGAGAAATGCTCACTAACAGGGATGTTAACAAATGTGCGCACACAATTTGAGGAAAAATTAGCTTTTTGTGCGTATGGAACATTTAAGGGATCCTTTATTTGCAGCTCATGAAACATGGGACAACATTTACATGTGCGTTTATATTATTTGGTTTATCACTCAGCACTATACTGCTGGATGTCATCACAGCTGGACTGCATGTGCTCATCCAACTGTGCCAAAAACAGCAAGGGAAAAGCTCTTAATATACTAATATATTAATGTACACTTAGATCAGTGATGCCAGAAAATATGCAGACAGACCATGTTGTTCATACACTCTTAGAAAGAAGGGTTCCAAAGGGGTTATTCGGCTGTCCACATAGGATAACTTTTTTGGTTCCATGTAGAACCCTTTTGGTTCCAGGTAGAACTATTTTGAGTTCCACATAGAACCTTCTGTTTAAAGGGTTCTACATGGAACTCAAAAGGGTTCTACCTGAAACGAAAGGGGTTATACCTGGGACCAAAAATAGTTCTTCAAAGGGTTCTCCTATGGGGACAGCCGAAGAACCCATTTAGGTTCTAGATAGCACCTTATTTTCTAAGAGTGTAGAGAGCTGATCAATTTCATTATGACATGTGAGATGTTTCTTGCAGGTAGGTGCTACATTGTTGGTGAAGTGAGCTCCCTATATGCAATTCATTATTTTGAAGGGAAGCAACTGTGCTCTTTGGAATGTTTTTTTATGAAATTAGAGAACGAATCAGATAGAGAGTGTCACGGCCGTCGAATGAAGAGGACCAAAGCATACATATTCCCTTTATTAGACAAAACACAGACAAAAACAATAAACAATACAAAACAACTGTGAAGTTTAAGGGCTATGTGCCACAAACAAAGTTAATTTCCCACAAAGAAAGGAGGGAAAGGGCTACCTAAGTATGGTTCCCAATCAGAGACAACGATAGACAGCTCTCCCTGATTGAGAACCATACCCAGCCAAAACCTAGAAATACAAAATCATAGAAAAACAAACATAGAATGCCCACCCCACATCACACCCTGACCTGACCAAATAGAGAGAAAAACGTCTCTCTAAGGTTAGGACGTGACAGAGAGGTGCATTATTTTTAAAAACATTGTAATTGTCTGCATCATTTTCAATCTCCCATATATGTTTTGTAAATATACACTACCGTTCTAAAGTGTGGGGTCACTTAGAAATGTCCTTGTTAATGAAAGAAAATCCATTAAAATATATCCTAAATACAGTGTAGACATTGTAGATGACTATTGTAGCTGGAAACGCCAGATTTCTTATGGAATATCGACATAGGCGTACGGAGGCCCATTATCAGCAACCATCACTCCTGTGTTCCAATGACACGTTGTGTTAGCTAATCCAAGTTTAGCATTTTAAAAGGCTAATTGATCATTAGAAAACCCTTTTGCAATTATGTTAGCACAGCTGAAAACTGTTGTGCTGATTAAAGAAGAAATAAAAACTGGCCTACTTTAGACTAGTTGAGTATCTGGAGCTTTAGCATTTGTGAGTTAGATTACAGGCTCATAATGGCTAGAAACAAAGAACTTTCCATACTTGTTCTGAGAAATGATGGCAATTCCATGCGAGAAATTGCCAAGAAACTGAAGATCTTGTGCAATGCGATGTCGTTCTCCCTTCACAGAAGAGCGCAAACTGCCTCTAACCAGATTAGAAAGAGGAGTGGGAGGCCCAGGTGCACAACTGAGCAAGAGGACAAGTACATTAGAGTGTCTAGTTTGAGAAACAGACGTCTCACAAGTCCTCAACCTGCAGCTTGATTAATTAGTACCCGCAAAACACCAGTCTCAACGTCAACAGTGAAGAGGCAACTCCAGAATGCTGGCCTTCTGACTGGTATATATACTGTACCAGACAAAGGTTTGGACACACCTACTCATTCAAGGGTTTTTCTTTTTGGATGGCATTGGCCAGGTGATGAGCGGTGCCAGGTTTACTCCAGACGTGACGCTTAGCATTCAGGCCAAAGAGTTCAATCTTGGTTTCATCGTTCCAGAGAATCTTGTTTCTCATGGTCTCAGAATCCTTTAGGTGCCTTTTGGCAAACTCCAAATGTGCTATTTACTGGCTTCCGTCTGGCCACTCTACCATGAAGGCCTGATTGGTAGAGTGCTGCAGAGATGGTTGTCCTTCTGGAAGGTTCTCCAATGTCCACAGAGGAACTCTGGAGCTCTGTCAGAGAGAGCATCGGGTTCTTGGTCACCTCCCTGACCGGGCGACCAGCTCAAGGAAGAGTCTTGGTGCTTCCAAACTTCTTCCATTTAATAATGATGGAGGCCAATGTGTTGTTGATGACCTTCAATACTGCAGATATTGTTTGGTACCCTTCCCCAGATACTGTATGTCCCTTGACACAATCCTGTCTCGGAACTCTATGGACAATTCCTTTGACATCATGGCTTGGTTTTTGCTCTGACATGAATTTTCAACGGTTGAACCTTATATACAGTAGATAGGTGTGTGCCTTTCCCAATCATGTCTAATCCATTGAATTTACCACAGGTGAACTCATCTCAAGTAGAAACATCTCATTAATGATCAATGGAAACATCATGCACCTGAACTCAATTTTGAGTCTCATAGCAAAGGGTCTGTATACTTATGTAAATAAAGTATACTTTTTTATTTATTTATCTATTTTAGAATAAGGCTGTAACGTAACAAAAAGTGGGAAAAGTGAAGGGTTCTGAAAACTTTCCGAATGTACTGTACATTTTAAGAACACAATGTATTTTACAATAATTATATTTTCTTTGTTTTTAATCCCATCCTTCAGCTACCCTCAACCACTGCATCCAATTTAATTTCTATGTGTCATATATTTTTTAACTGTGCTGTTTCACAAAAGCTCTGAACCTATATACATTTTACGGACACAGTATATTTTACATTAGTTATCTTGTTATTAGTTCCACCCTTCAGCTCCACTCAACCCCTCCCATCTATCTCTTACCACCATCCATTTTTAATTCCTATTTGCCATATATTTTTTAATTGTACTGAGATGTTATACAAAAGTTCTGATCCTTTCTATTCTCATAGTTTCTACAGATTGTAAACTAAAAATAAACATTTTTGCTGAAAGTATTATTAAATAATTGATTGATTGACTATGACTTTTCAAATCACCCAGCGGTGCTAGAGTTAGCTCCAGGTAAATGTTGCAATTCTTCAGCCATTCCTGGACCTGCAACCAAAAACAGTATCAAATCAAATGATCTAATGAATCTGTTTCTTCGCAGCAAAATCTGCAGAGCTGAGATTATTGCATTTTGCATAATAATTTAAATGGAAAAAGTTTTGAATCCAGCGTCGTTGTGTGTATCAGTTCATAAACCATGTGCCATGGAATGGGTACATCAAAATATCTCTTACCAAATATTTTGCAATCTATACGGCACAGCTGTCCATTATTTGGTCCTTAAATGGAACTGGTATACTTTTTAATTTATCCCAATTTTCTTTAAGCAATTTTTGTCTTTAATGCAGGGCCGACAGACAAGTTTGTTACTTTTCCCAATTAGTTGGTTGTAATTTTGGGTAGGGCAGACATTTACATATATTTTGTTAGCTGCATTTATGACAACTTCACCAGTCCTATTTATGATATAATTGACCAAGACTATACTTTTTTAAATTTTAGTTTAACCATAATATTTTTGTATTATTTGTTCTGTCTTACCTGGTGGATTAAACTGAAATTGCAACCAACTTTCTATGGCTTGTTTTGAAAATAGCGATATTTTGCAGATTATTTCATTTTCAAAAAACTGAAAGTGAGAGGTTGTAATCTGAATAAAGGGAATGAGGGCATTTTTACTAATCTGCCTGTCACGACTTCCGCCGAAGTTGGTTCCTCTCCTTGTTCGGGTGGTGTTCGGCGTTCGGCGTCGCCGGTCTTCTAGCCATTATTGATCCATTTTTCATTTTCTATTTGATTTGTCTTGTCTTCCCACACACCTGGTTTCAATTCCATCATTGCATGTTGTGTATGTAACCCTCTGTTCCCCCCATGTTCTTGTCTGAAAATGTTTATTGTAAGTGCTTGTGCACATTATTTCTGGTGTGCGACGGGTTTGTTACTCTTTGCATTGATTGTTCTGTTGATGGTGATTTTTATTATTAATAACCTGTTAAGACTCGGGACAATACTGCCCCCTTTGGAAGAATTGCGTGCCCATAGTAAACAGGAGAAAAATCTGTCCAAAATTGCTAATATATGCATATAATAATAATTATTGAATAGAAAACACTCTAAAGCTTCTAAAAACAGTTTGAATTATGTCTGTATGTAAAGCAGAACTCACAGGGCAGCCAATCTCCCAAACTATTTCTCTCATCAGGAAAGTTGGGCCAAATTTGACGTCATCGCCCCCACCCTTCCCAACCAGCAATGGATCTGGGATCAGTTTCTGTGTCTTCCGCGAGATGTCTTCTTCCAATAGAGCGTGTCATTGTGCAATTCCCGCAAGCTTTGACCTTTTGGCAGGCAAAATACTAGGTGTCGTGAGAAAATAGATGCGCGTTCTGGCGCGAATGGTACACAGTCATTCCTTCGTTACAGATTGTCTGAGAGGAGTTGCTTTTGTCCGGTTGAATCGCCAATTGTTTTGTACGTTAATAACATCCTAAAGCTTGATTCTGCACTTAGTTTGACCAGTTTAGTCGACATATAATATGTAATTTTGAAGTTTTGATGCGCAACTGTGCGGGACCAGAAGTCATTTTGGGTGCATTTCAGCTGAAGCTGTTAGCATATGCTAATACAAAGACACACAACTTGAAACCAAACGATGTATTGGGTAAGTATGACTCCTTCCACTACATTCTGATCGAAGACCATCAAAGGTAAGGGAATATTTATGTTGTAATTTTGTATTTCTGTTGACTCCAACATAGCGGAGAAATATTGCTTACGTCTGGGCGCCGCCTCAGATTATTGCCTAGTGAATGAATTCTGTAACATTAAAAATAAATGTAACACAGCGGTTGCATTAAGAAGCAGTGTATCTTTCTAAACTGTGCCGTTGTAACACAGTTTTTGCTCTCCTGCGCCTGACTTCTCTGCCGCCAGTACGCACCACTTACAGAATTCCAGACCCATACTTATGGAGTCAGCAGTAGCAGGTACCCCTGGTATAGGGGTGGAGGAGCACGTCCGGGAGCACGCAGCAATGCTCCAACATCTTGGCACCGCCATGGACCGCGTTGTCCAGACAATGGACTGCTGGGAAAGACAGGGAGTTCTCCCAGCGCCTCCACCAGCACAACCGGGGTCTCCACTACGCGCCCCTGCTTCTCCTGGTCCCAGTGAGATTCGTCTCTCCCTTCCCCAGGAATACGATTGGATGGCTGCGAACTGCCAGGGGTTCCTGTTGCAGCTAGGCAACCGTCCCCCCGGCTCCTTCGGGCCACGAGAGCATGTCCGCCCTCGTCTTGTGCCTCACCGGGAAAGCCCTGGAGTGGGCCAAAGCCGTGTGGAGAGAGGGAGATGCGGCGTTGGACCAGTTTGCGGAGTTCACCCGCCATTTCCGGGTAGTGTACTTCCACCCGCCTGAGGGTAGAGCGGCGGGTGAACACCTCTTCCATCTGAGGCAGGTGGCGAGGAGCACCCAGGAGTTCGCCCTGGAGTTTCAGACCCTGGCTGCCGGCGCGGGATAGAACGACAGGACCCTGATTGACCATTATCGCTGAAATCGGCGCGAGGACGTCCGTAGGGAGTTGGCCTGCAGAGATACCACCCTCACATTCGACCAGTTGGTGGACCTGTCCAAGCCTTTGTAGACGAGATATTCAGGGACCTGCACGGGTAGGGTGTAGTGGAGTATATCGATGACATTCTGATACACTCCGCTACACACGCCGAGCATGTGTCCCTGGTGCGCAGGGTGCTTGGACGACTGTTGGAGCATGACCTGTACGTCAAGGCTGAGAAATGCCTGTTCTTCCAGCAGTTTGTCTCCTTCCTAGGGTACCGCATTTCCACCTCAGGGTTGGAGATGAAGAGTGACCGCATTTCAGATGCGCGTAATTGGCCTACTCCCACCATGGTAAAGGAGGTGCAGTGGTTCTTAGGGTTTGCCAACTACTACCGGAGGTTTATCCTGGGTTTTAGTCAGGTAGCGGCTCCCATTACCTCACTGCTGAAGGGGGGCCCGGTACGTTTGCAATGGTCGGCTGATGAGGACAGGGCTTTTGGTCACCTGAGGGCTCTGTTTACCTCGGCTCCCGTGCTTGCCCATACGGATCCCACTTTGGCGATCATAGTGGTGTTGGATGCGTCCAAGGCTGGGATAGGAGCTGTGTCCCGGCTGTGGATCCCACTCCCATACTCCCCGCCACCTGCCTGGTGATGCCGGTAGTGTGGGAGCTGGATGCGGACATTGAGCAGGCGTTACATGCAGAGCCCGCTCCCCTCCAGTGTCCAGCTGGGAATCTGTACGTTCCATCTGCTGTACGCGACCGGCTGATCTATTGGGCCCACACATCACCCTCCTGGGATCGGTCGGATGGTGCGCTCCCTTAGTGGGAAGTACTGGTGGTCCACTTTGGCTAAGGATGTGAGGGTTTATGTTTCCTCCTGCTCGGTGTGCGCCCAGTGCAAGGCTCCTAAGCCCCTGCCCAGAGGGAAGCTACACCCCTTACCCGTTCCACGACGGCCTTTGGTCGCACCTGTTGGTGGATTTTCTTACCGATCCCCCCCCCCCCCTCACAGGGTAACACCACGATTCCTACAGATTGTGGAGGCCTTGTTCAAGCACATCTTCCGGCACTACAGGGTGCCTGAGGATTTAGTGTCTGATCAAGGTCCCCAGTTCACGTCTAGGTTCTGAAAGGTGTTCATGGAACGTCTGGGGGTCTCGATCAGCCTTACTTCAGGGTATCACCCCTAGAGTAATGGGCAGGTGGAGAGAGTAAACCAGGGTGTGGGCACGTTTCTGTGATCTTATTGCCAGGACCGGCCGGGGGAGTGGGCAGCTTTCGTGCCCTGGGCCGAGATGTCACAGAACTCGCTTCGCCACTCCTCCTCTAACTTCTCTCTTTGTACCCATTGTATTGATTGTTCTGTTTACGGTGATTATTATTATTAAACTGCACCGTTGTAAAACAGTTTTTGTTCTCCTGCGCCTGATTTTTCTGCTGCCAGTACGCACACCTTACACTGCCAGAGTACCAGTTCATATTTAACTTCTTGACGCTACCTATCCCGTTAGCGGGATAATTGTCATCGACAACCACTGAATTATAGAGCGCCACATTCAAATAATATTACTAAAAATATTTATATTCATGGAATCACAAGTGCAATATAGCAAAACACAGCTTAGCATTTTGTTAATCCACCTGTCGTGTTAGATTTTTAAAATATGCTTTACAGCGATCGCTCGACAAAACATTATGAACACCTAGAATCAAAGTAGCTTGGTCACGAAAATCAGAAAAGCAATCAAATTAATCGTTTACCTTTGATAATCTTCGGATGTTTTCACTCGCGAGACTCCCAGTTACACAATAAATGTTCCTTTTGTTCCATAAAGATTATTTTTATATCCAAAATACCTCCGTTTGTTTGGCGAGTTATGTTCAGAAATCCACAGGAAAGAGCGGTCACGACAACACAGATGAAAATTCCAAATAGTATTCGTAATATCCACAGAAACATGTCAAACTTTTTCTATAATCAATCCTCAGGTTGTTTTTAAAATATATAATTGATAATATATCAACCGCAACTGTCTTTTTCAGTAGGAGAGGGAAAGGCAATGGCTGCCCAAGCTCTGTTGTGCATCCAAAACGCTGCGGCACCCAGCCATACAATGACACAATGTTATCTTTCTCGCTCATTTTTCAAAGTAAAAGCCTGAAACTATGTCTAAGGACTGTTGACACCTTGAAGAATCGATAGGAAAAGGAATCTGGTTGATATCCCTATAAATGGAGCAAGGGCAGGCTATGGAACAAATAGAAGCCACATCCTGATTTGATTTTCCTCAGGGTTTCAGTTCTGAATTTCCTCCTGCAGTATCAGTTTTGTTATACTCACAGACAACATTTTGAGAGTTTTGGAAACTTTAGAGTGTTTTTTTATCCTAATCTGTCAATTATATGCATATTCTAGCATATGGGGCTGAGAAATAGGCTGTTTACATTGGGAACGTTATTTTTCCAAACATAAAAATAGTGCCCCCTAGCTGAAAGAGGTTAAGTATAACTTTGTATGACTGAAGCCTTTAGTGAGAGGTCTAATGCTTTTGCCAAGTTTCAGGTAAGACCCAAATGCAGACTGTGTTGAAGTAACAATGTTTATTACAGCAACAGGGGAAGGCCAACAACAGGTCAAGGCAGGCAGAGGTCGATAAACCAGAGTAGTGGGGCAAAGGTACAGGATGGCAGGCAGGCTCAAGGTCAGGTCAGACAGAGGTCGGTAATCCAGAGTAGGAGCAAAGGTACAGGACGGCAGGCAGGCTCAGGGTCACGGTCAGGCAGAGCGGTCAAGCAGGCGGGATCAGTGTCAGGACAGGCAATGGTCAAAACTAGGAGGGAGAGAAAATTAGAGACAAGCAGGAGCTGAGACAAAACGCCGGTTGACTTGACAAACAAGACGAACTGGCACAGACAAACAGAGAACACATGTATAAGGACAGGTGAAACAGATCAGGGCGTGACAGCTTTAATATTTAATATTTTCTGCCCTTTGAAATCATAGTCATTATATAAATAGCGCCTTTTAATTTTCTCTGGCTTGCCATTCCAAATAAAATTGAATATTTTTTGCTCATATAATTTAAAAATCAGGTCGCTAGGTATAGGCAAGGCTATAAGCAAATAGACAATCTAGTATATGACTAAAGAGTTAATCAGGGTGTTTTTTCCACAAATAGACCGGTATTTTCCTTTCCATGGTAGCACAATCTTATCTATTTTATCTAACGTTCTATTAAAATATATTGAAGTGAGATCATTTCTATCTTTCGGGATATGAATACAGAGTATGTCCACATCACCATCAGATCATTTCATTGGTAAACTATACGGTGATGTAAAGAAATTGTTTTGTGATCCAATAGGTTTTAATGCAGAGTGCTTAGAAAAAGTATCTAGATCCTCTATGAGGCTGTGGAGGGATCCAAAGTGTGGATTTAAAGAAAACGTGAATCATCAGAGTACAATGACACCTTAAGCCCTGGATTTCTAGCCCATTGATATTATTGTTGGATCTGATTTTAATAGCTAACATTTCAATGGCCATAACAAATCCAGATATGCCGACAGTGGACAACCCTGTATTTGTTGTTGTTGCCGTGAGTGTGTTGGTGTGATTAAATCAAATCAAATCAAATGTATTCATATAGCCCTTCGTACATCAGCTGATATCTCAAAGTGCTGTACAGAAACCCAGCCTAAAACCCCAAACAGCAAGCAATGCAGGTGTTGAAGCATGTTGGCTAGGAAAACTCCCTAGAAAGGCCAAAACCTAGGAACCTCGAGAGGAACCAGGCTATGAGGGGTGTCCAGTCCTCTTCTGGCTGTGCTGGGTGGAGATTATAACAGAACATGGCCAAGATGTTCAAATGTTCATAAATGACCAGCATGGTCAAATAATAGGTCTGGGACAGGTAGCACGTCCGGTGAACATGTCAGGATTCCACAGCCGCAAGGCAGAACAGTCGAAACTGGAGCAGCAGCACGACCAGGTGGACTGGGGACAGCAAGGAGTCATCATGCCAGGTAGTCCTGAGGCATGGTCCTGGGCTCAGGTCCTCCAAGAGAGAGAAAGAAAGAGAGAAAGAGAGAATTAGAGAGAGCATACTTAAATTCACACAGGACACCGGATAGGACAGGCGAAGTACTCCAGATATTACAAACTGACCCTAGCCCCCCGACACATAAACTACTGCAGCATAAATGTTTATTTTTTATTATTTTTATTTCACCTTTATTTAACCAGGTAGACTGGTTTTGAACAAGTTGTCATTTACAACTGCGACCTGGCCAAGATAAAGCATAGCAGTGTGAACAGACAACAACACAGAGTACACATGTAGTAAACAATAAACAAGTCAATAACACAGTAGAAAAAAAGAACAAAAATTCTATATACATTGTGTGCAAAAGGCATGGTGAGGTAGGCGAATAATTACAATTTAGCAGAATAACACTGGAGTGATAAAATATCAGATGGTCATGTGCAGGGAGAGATACTGGTGTGCAAAAGAGCAGAAAAGTAAATAAATAAAAACGGTATGGGGATGAGGTAGATAAATTGGGTGGGCTATATACCGATAGACTATCTACAGCTGCAGCGATCGGTTAGCTGCTCAGATAGCAGATGTTTAAAGTTGGTGAGGGAGATAAAAGTCTCCAACTTCAGTGATTTTTGCAATTCGTTCCACAGGCAGCAGAGAACTGGAAGGAAAGGCGGCCAAATGAGGTGTTGGCTTTAGGGATGATCAGTGAGATACACCTGCTGGAGCGTGTGCTACGGGTGGGTGTTGCCATCGTGACCAGTGATCTGACATAAGGCGGAGCTTTACCTAGCATGGACTTGTAGATGACCTGGAGCCAGTGGGTCTGGCGACGAATATGTAGCGAGGGCCAGCCGACTAGAGCATACAGGTCGCAGTGGTGGGTGGTATAAGGTGCTTGAGTAACAAAATGGATGGCACAGTGATAAACTGCATCCAGTTTTCTGAGTAGTGTATTGGAAGCTATTTTGAAGATGACATCGCCGAAGTCGAGGATCGGTAGGATAGTCAGTTTTACTAGGGTAAGTTTGGCGGCGTGAGTGAAGGAGGCTTTGTTGCGAAATAGAAAGCCGACTCTAGATTTGATTTTAGATTGGAGATGTTTGATATGAGTCTGGAAGGAGAGTTTACAGTCTAGCCAGACTCCTAGGTACTTATAGATGTCCACATATTCTAGGTCGGAACCATCCAGGGTGGTGATGCTAGTCGGGCGTGCTGGCGCAGGCAGCGAACGTTTGAAAAGCATGCATTTGGTTTTAATATCGTTTAAGAGCAGTTCCTCCAACTGCTCTTAAACGGAAGGAGTGTTGAAGGAGTGTTGTACGGCATTGAAGGAGCACGGAAGGAGTGTTGTACGGCATTGAAGCTCGTTTGGACGTTAGATAGCACAGTGTCCAAGGAAGGGCCAGAAGTATACAGAATGGTGCCGTCTGCGTAGAGGTGGATCAGGGAATCGCCCGCAGCAAGAGCAACATCATTGATATATACAGAGAAAATACTGGAGGCTGAGACAGGAGGGGTCAGGAGACACTGTGGCTGATGATACCCGGGGACAGGGCCAAACAGGAAGGATATAACCCCACCCACTTTTCTAAAGCACAGCGCCCACACCACTAGATCGATATCTTCATCCACCAACTTACCATCCTGAGACAAGGCAGAGTATAGCCCACCAAGATCGCCGCCACGGCACAACCCAAGGGGGGGCACCAACCCAGACAGGAAGATCACATCGGTGACTCAACCCACTCAAGATTACCTTCCTGCCCTGAGTTGACCTTCTCTTAACTATCTGTCCAGGGTCATCCCTATCTCTCTCATTATCTCTTATCCACTGACAGAGCTTGACGACCTATACACATGCACGCAAACACACATACACACATGCATACATATGCACACAGGCGTGCACACACTGGCACACACGTCTCAGTGACATTTTAAAGTGTCTGACTCTCAGGTCAGACCAATGCCACTAATTAGATAAAACACAACGAGACATACAAGTGGTACTGTACTGTAGGACCAAACAGCAGACTGATCCCCTCTCCTATAGTACTCTCTCTCTCTCTCTCTCTCTCTCTCTCTCTCTCTCTCTTCTCTCTCTCTACTCTCTCTCTATCTCTCTAATACAATTAAGTTCAGAAATGTTTTATTGGCATCTCTGCCTCTCTCGCTTTCTCTTGTTCTCACTCTTTATTTTACACACACATACAAGCATGCACACAGCAGCAGCAGCAGCATACAGTGCCAAAACACTAATTCTCCTCCCAGACTGTTTGCCCTGTGTCTGCCTTATGGACATTTACACGTCGGCACGGCCAGACGCCAACACACACACACACAGACTGGCCCACAGTGCACACATCTGATTCTCTTTATCATCGCCGCCTCTCCCTCACACTGATCCAAAACACACATACACAGGGACACACTCACACCCACGCTAAGAGAGAAATATCTCTCTGATCCAAAAAAACACCAGAACAAACAGAAAACAATTCCAGGCATTCCTGCTGCTCTTGGCCTCCTAACCGGAGACCCCTGCTCCACACACACACACACACACACACACACACACACACACACACACACACACACACACACACACACACACACACACACACACACACACACACACACACACACACACACACACACACACACACACACAGGCCGGTAAAGTTTGAGGATGCAAGAACTGAATCCAACATGCGATAGAGTGGGAGAGGGAGAGAGAGTGAGAGAAAGCAGGAGGGGAGAAAGAGAAGAACAAGGGGATGAAGAGAAGGATAGAATGGCAGCAGTCCATTTGCAGCAGGCAGAAAGAGAAAATGAAAAGCACTTTCCATCTGTCAGAATATGATCCAATATTGGCTAAACAAAGAAACTGTAATAGGAAAAAGAGACGGAGGGGGGGCGGAAAACGAGAGAGAGATCAGTAGGAAAAAACAAACCAGCTAACGAGGGCTGGTGTCCAAAACCCTGGGAAAAAGAACGATAGAGCATCTTTAAACATTGTGATTTGACTTTGAACAAAGTGACTTTTGAAGTGAAAGAAGCTGTTTCCCCCTTTTCTCTTTTACATTTTTTTTTCTCCCTCCATATTTTAATGCTCCCTGCTCTATCATGTAAATCCCCATTCAAATTAGGGCGGTATTAGAGCCCTCAGCGCTAATGTCAGAGAGGCAGAATGAGATGGGGGACTTAAGCACCTAACGAACAATGAAATTCCAAAGCCTTGGGACAGGACAATTAAGAAGCAAGCTTAGCCAATGATGAAAATGTATTGCTATCTAATACATATTTCTATTTTCTGAACACTAACCAATTTGAATGTGATTAAGGGGGGTTGGGGGGGTAGGCTCTCAGAGAGCTAGAGACGGCTGGCTCTCAGAGGTCGCTGGTAAAAGGCGCTTTTGATGTTAAATTAAAAATATGGAGGAAAAATTCCCTTTTATTGTTTTTTGGGGGGCTGCGTATTGTTTTCTGTGGTTACCCTTAAATGGCTTAGTTAACCCTGCAATGCCTGGCTGGGAGAGAGAGAGAGAGAGAGAGAGAGAGAGAGAGAGAGAGAGAGAGAGAGAGAGAGAGAGAGAGAGAGAGAGAGAGAGAGATGGAAATTAGAGTGGCCAGGGGGAGAGAGAGACAGAGAGAGAGAGAGAGAGAGAGAGAGAGAGAGAGAGAGAGAGAGAGAGTGGAAATTAGAGTGGCCAGGGGGAGAGAGAGACAGAGAGAGAGAGCGAGAGAGAGAGAGAGAGAGAGAGAGAGAGAGAGAGAGAGAGAGAGAGAGAGAGAGGTGGAAATTAGAGTGGCCGGGGGGAGAGAGACAGAGAGAGAGAGCGAGAGAGAGAAAGAAAGAAGGGGGAGAGATGGATGAGCTGTATTTTCAGTGGGATAATAGACCATGTAAATGCCTCAGCGTTCATTCCTTTTATCTGAATGAAAGCATCCATCCATCCATTGTGTCCTTCTCTTCCACTTCACATCTCTTTCTCTCTAACCTGCTTTTCCTGGTTGTGACAGTGGCTCAGGATAGAGACTATAGGAGGACAGTAGGGAAGTCACTAGGAAACAGTGAAGGACAGAGACTGGGGATATCTGAATAGACCGTTAGAGCCACGATGGATGTCATGAATTCCCTCTCCAGGTTTAAATGGAAGGATTACAATTTGTGTCTCAATCCAACAGTTCTGAAGAAGTAGAGTAGGCTTGATGATTCTACTGAAACTACTGTATCAAACAATCCAATTTTTACTTCTTTATCGATTGTGACAATGTATGGATGGGACTAGGGGTTGTTTGTGGACACGGTCACATCTATTTCTCTCTCTACGAGGTGTGTGTGTGTTCAGTGTGTTTTCACTGGAGGAAAACAAGTGAGGATCAGGGTATGGAATGCAGAAATTCTGAGAAGTGGGAACAACACTTCCTTTGTTATTTACCCATAGAGAGAAAATGGGGACCAGGATTCGGGTCAGAGAGAAGAGGAGCGTGACGTGCATACATCTCCCCCTTGCAATACGCGCTGCGGCCAGATTAATTCTCTGTAATAGATGCGTTCTCAGGCCCTAGTTTGGAGGGGATAAAGGACATTTTCATTAACTTTCTTTATATTTAATGTTCAATTAGTCGCGGGTATAACCAGACCATAATCTGATGGAAATATGGGCAGGAATTAATGCCCTCGCAGGGAGACAGACAAGGGGATTGGTATGCACCAAACGCATGGACACACTCACTGGGGTGTGTGTGTGTATGTGTAAGTGTGTACGTATGTGCGTGTGCACCCCAACTCACAGACAAACGTGGGCATGCAGATTTGAGGCATAAAGGTATTATATGTGTATACAGATTACCAGAGATATATTTACATAGATACATAAATATATCTCTGTTAATCTGTATAACCATATTTATGAGATTTAATACCTTTATGCTGCAAATCTGCTTGCCCATGTTTGTCTATGAGTTAGGGCACACACACACACACACACACACACACACACACACACACACACACACACACACACACACACACACACACACACACACACACCCACACACCACACACACACACACACACACACACACACACACACACACACACACACACACACACACACACAGCAGCAGAAATGTTTTTTTATTTACCACATCTATCCATCCTCTCTTTATCCTGCTGTGAGCCGCTCTCTGTTCTCCCTATGAACATCGCTCCATTTTAAACATCATATTTACATAGATACATAAATATATTATATTTAAAGTGGAGCGATGCTCGTAGGCAGCAAGGAACGAACAGAGCTGACTCACGACAGGATAAAGAGAGGTAGATAGATGTGGTAAATAGAAAAATCAATCTGGTTATTATGTGGGCGAGAGAAGCTTTCATCCTACTTATAAACAGTGTTTACTGTAAGTGAGTGTGTGTGTGAGAGGTGAGTGTGAGTGTGTATGTGTGACTGATGCAGCGTGTTGTGTTGCATGTCACGCTGAATGATGGGATTACTTGTTTTCCCCTCAGCAGTACACAAATCACTCTTTTATTCTCCATCATTGAATCTTTCCAGGGTTAAGTGTCTGAGCTCTGTGTGCGTGGAAATGTACTGTAGTCTATTATCAGATATGATTTAGGGCAGGGGGAAGCAGGGATCTGTGTTTCAGGGTGTGTTTATTTGAAGCAGAAACCATTACAACGACTCTCTCAGTAATTTATACAGGAGACAGAGAACAGACACACATTATTATAGCTGGACCGACAACCACTGTGTGTGTGTGTGTGTGTGTGTGTGTGTGTGTGTGTGTGTGTGTGTGTGTGTGTGTGTGTGATGTGTGTGTGTGTGTGTGTGTGTGTGTGTGTGTGTGTGCTTGTGCTTGTGCTTGTGCTTGTGCTTATGCGTGTTTGTGCTGGGTTTTTTATGATCCAATTGCTGTGTTGGAGGCATTGGGTCACTTTGTTTAGTTGTTTTCTTTAATAATTACTCCAGTGAGCTAAATCACAGACACACAGATTGTTTCTTGGTAGTCTTAGACAAATCTACTTTGAAATAAAAGTACATCTCCAACATATGTTTATGGGCTTAAAAAGAAAAAGACACCTGTACTGTGTCAGATATAGAGATGAAATGTATTTTTGAGTTCGCATCCCAATATTACACTTTATATACATTACAGAAGACTGAAACTTAACAAAACTGTTTGACATAGAAACACCATGTTTTTGGCTCTTATATTTTTGCTTTTTTTTAAATCATGAAATTATGACAAATATTAACAACATTCCACCTATGAGGCCACTAAAGGGTGATTTGGTATTTTGACTGCAGTAAAGGTGAAGAAAGAGCAAGGTTGGGTTGTTGATGATGGGTTATTGAGATCAGGCCCTCATTTCCAGGAGTTTTCGTACCAGTAGAACCTTCTTACCATGTACAGTGCCATCAGAGAGTATTCATGCCCCTTGACTTATTCCACATTTGTTGTGTTCCAGCCTGAATTCAAAATGAATTAAATAGATTTTTAGTCCCACCCATTTACACAAAACGCCCCATAAGGACAAAGTGAAAACTTGTTTTTAGACGTTATTGAAAATTTATTGAAAATGAAATACAGAAATATCTCATTCATATAAATATTCACACACCTGTGTCAATATATGTTAGAATCACATCTGCGATTACAGATGTGAGTCTTTCTGGTTAAGTCTCTAAGAGCTTTGCACATCTGGATTGTACAATAATTCTTCAAGCTCTGTCAAGTCTTGCCATGGAACTTCAAGCCGATTTAAGTCAAAACTGTAACTAAGCCACTCAGGAACATTCAATGTTGTCTTGGTAAGCAACTCCGGTGTATATTTGGCCTTGTGTTTTATGTTATTGTCCTGCTGAAGGGTGAATTTGTCTCCCAGTGTCTGTTGGAAATCAGACTGAACCAGGTTTCCTTAAGGATTTTGCCTGTGCTTAGCTCTTTTCCGTTTCTTTTTATCCTAAAAATCATCCTTGCTGAAGACAAGCATACCCATAACATTATGCAGCCACCACCATGCTTGAAAATATGAAGAGTGGTACTCAGTGATTTGTTGTGGTAGATTTGACCCAAACATAACGCTTTGTATTCAGGATATAAAGTTAATTTCCTTGCCAAATTGTTTGCAGTTTTACTTTTTTGCAAGCAAGATGCATGTTTTGGAATATTTTTATTTGGTACAAGCTTCATTCTTTTCACTTTGTCATTTAGGTGAGTATTGTGGAGTAACTACAATGATATTGATCCATCCTCAGTTTTCTCCTATCACAGCCATTAAACTCTGTAACTGTTTTAAATTCACCATTGGCCTCATGGCGACATCCCTGAGAGATTTCCTTCCTCTCTGGCAACTGAGTTATGAAGGACGCCTGTATCTTTGTTGTGTCTAGGTGTATTAATACACCATCCAAAGTGTAATTAATAACTTCACCATGCTCAAAGTGATATTCAATGTCTGTTTTTAATTTTTACCCATCTACCAATAGGTGTCCTTCTTTGCGAGGTATTCACTGCTCACAATTCACTGCTTGACTGAGTGACCATACCGATAATTGTATGTGTGGGGTAAAGAGATGAGGTATTCACTGCTCACAATTCACTGCTTGACTGAGTGACCTTACAGATAATTGTATGTGTGGGGTAAAGAGATGAGGTATTCACTGCTCACAATTCACTGCTTGACTGAGTGACCTTACAGATAATTGTATGTGTGGGGTAAAGAGATGAGGTAGTCACTGCTTGACTGAGTGACCTTACAGATAATTGTATGTGTGGGGTAAAGAGATGAGGTAGTCACTGCTTGACTGAGTGACCTTACAGATAATTGTATGTGTGGGGTAAATAGATGAGGTAGTCACTGCTTGACTGAGTGACCTTACAGATAATTGTATGTGTGGGGTAAAGAGATGAGGTAGTCACTGCTTGACTGAGTGACCTTACAGATAATTGTATGTGTGGGGTAAATAGATGAGGTAGTCACTGCTTGACTGAGTGACCTTACAGATAATTGTATGTGTGGGGTAAAGAGATGAGGTAGTCACTGCTTGACTGAGTGACCTTACAGATAATTGTATGTGTGGGGTAAAGAGATGAGGTAGTCATCAGAAAAACACGGTAAACACTATTATTGTTCATGCAACATATTATGGGACTTGTTAAGCACATTTTTACTCCTGAACTTATGAGGTTGCCATAACAAAGGGGTTGAATACTTATCGACTCAAGACATTTCAGCTTTTTGTAAAATCTCAAAAAACATCATTCCACTTTGACATTATGGGGTATTGTCTGTAGGCCAGTGATGTGTGAATACTTTCTGAAGGCACTGTATCTTTAGTAGCCAAGGTGTTTCCCAGAGCTTTCGTTAGTAACGTGGCTCTTAAAAACCTTTGTTCATCTGTGAGTGATCCAGACCACTCGTAGAGCAGCCAAAGTGCACATTGGGTCGGTGGCATTTAAGATTAGAGAAGACGTTTTTCATGGGCCTTATTTCTATTAAAGCATATTGGATGATTGTTATTAATATTCCATTCACCCAGCTCACCCAGTAACATCGATAGGTTTAGGCTACTACATGATACTCTTTGCCCTGTACCCATCATGAGGTTGCTGCAACCTAGCCTACAAATGAAAGATAATGTAAAAAAG
This sequence comes from Oncorhynchus masou masou, assembly GCF_036934945.1. Taxonomy (NCBI): domain Eukaryota; kingdom Metazoa; phylum Chordata; class Actinopteri; order Salmoniformes; family Salmonidae; genus Oncorhynchus; species Oncorhynchus masou. The sequence goes on along the minus strand of NW_027009443.1, from coordinate 3,701 downwards.
GGGTTGTCACATACACCAGATAGGTGCAGGAAAATGTGTTGTTTTACAAAGTCAGCCATATGTAGGTGCACAGCAGTGGATGCTCCTCAGAGGAGAAGGGAAGTACCATGCTCCTCAGTGAATTTAATACAAATAGTGAAACATTATACTATACTTTATATTCTATACTAAATATATTCACATGTCACCAAATAACTGATTAAAACACACTGTTTTGTAATGAAGGTCTGGTGTAGCCAGAGGACAGTTATTGTCCATCCTCCTCTGAGTACATTGACTTTAGTACAATACCAAGGAGACTCTTAGTTTCTCACCCCTTCCATAGACTTACACAGTAATTATGACTAATTCTGGAAGATGTCCTCCAACCTATCAGAGCTCTTGCAGTATGAACTGACATGTTGTCCACCCAATAAAAGTATCAGAATTAATCTAATACTGAAAGCATAAGCTACAGCTAGCTAGCACTGCAGTGCATAAAATGTGGTGAGTAGATGACTCAAAAAGAGAGAAAGGCAATAGATGAACAAATTAATTTCTTAAAACATTTATGAGAAGCAGCAGAGAGAGAGAGAGAGAGAGAGAGAGAGAGATATCCTCCCGCTAACTGGGTCACTTTGCAAATGTTTTGTTGTCTGGATGAGGGGAATGCTGCTGTCGAAAGGAATCCATAGATTCTGAAGATGAGACTTTAAGGATTATAATGAAAAGTGCTTTGATGTCATACTAGCAAGCCAAACACCCATTACTCCACTTCACATTTCCATATGATAAAACTCATGTACTACAGTGTCAAGGTTTATGATCACTGTGTTTGATGTACAGTTAGAAGATGACATGGCGTTATACCCTGGGTTGTCCTGAACAGAATGAGCCTACAGTTGGAAATTCGGAAGTTTACATACACCTTAGCCAAATATATTTAAACTCAGTTTTTCACAATTCCTGACATTTAATCCAGTAAAAATTCCCTGTTTTAGGTCTGTTAAAATAATCACTGCCCACTGCACTGAAGATAGGAAACACTGTCACCACTGATAAATCCACCATAATTGAGAATTTCAATAAGCATTTTTCTGACTGGCCATGCTTTCCACCTGGCTACTCTACCCCGAGCAACAGCACTGCACCCCCCAGCAACTCGCCCAAGCCTTCCCCATTTCTCCTTCTCACAAATCCAGTTCAGCTGATGTTCGGAAAGAGCTGCAAAATCTGGACCCCTACAAATCAGCCGGGCTAGACAATCTGGACCCTTTCTTTCTAAAATTATCTGCCGAAATTGTTGCCACCCCTATTACTAGCCTGTTCAACCTCTCTTTCGTGCCGTCTGAGATTCCCAAAGATTGGAAAGCAGCTGTGGTCATCCGCCCTCTTCAAAGGGGGGACACTCTTGACCCAAACTGCTACAGACCTATATCTATCCTACCATGCCTTTCTAAGGTCTTCGAAAGCCAAGTCAACAAACAGATTACCGTCCATTTCGAATCTCACCATACCTTCTCTGCTATGCAATCTGGTTTCAGAGCTGGTCATGGGTGCACCTCAGCCACGCTCAAGGTCCTAAACGATATCTTAACCGTCATCGATAAGAAACATTACTGTGCAGCCGTATTCATTGATCTGGCCAAGGCTTTCGACTCTCTCAATCACCACATCCTCATCGGCAGACTCGACAGCCTTGGTTTCTCAAATGATTGCCTCGCCTGGTTCAACAACTACTTATCTGATAGAGTTCAGTGTGTCAAATCGGAGGGTCTGCTGTCCGGACCTCTGGCAGTCTCTATGGGGGTGCCACAAGGTTCAGTTCTTGGACCGACTCTCTTCCCTGTTATACGTCAATGATGTCGCTCTTACTGCTCGTGAGTCTCTGATCCACCTCTACGCAGACGACACCATTCTGTATACTCTAGCCCTTCTTTGGACACTGTGTTAACAACCCTTCAGAGCAAGCCACAATGCCATACAACTCTCCTTCCGTGGCCTCCAATTGCTCTTAAATACAAGTAAACCTAAATGCATGCTCTTCAACCGATCGCTACCTGCACCTGCCCGCCTGTCCAACATCACTACTCTGGATGACTCTGACTTAGAATACGTGGACAACGACAAATACTTAGGTGTCTGGTTAGACTGTAAACTCTCCTTCCAGACCCATATCAAACATCTCCAATCCAAAGTTAAATCTAAATTGGCTTCCTTTTTTGCAACAAAGCACCCTTCACTCATGCTGCCAAACATAACCTTGTAAAACTGACCATCCTACCAATCCTCGACTTCGCGATGTCATTTACAAAATAGCCTTCAATACCCTACTCAACAAATTGGATGCAGTCTATCACAGTGCAATCCGTTTTGTCACCCAAAGCCCATATGCTACCCACCATTGCGACCTGTACGCTCTTGTTGGCTGGCCCTCGCTTCATACTCGTCGCCAAACCCACTGGCTCCATGTCATCTACAAGACCCTGCTAGGTAAAGTCCCCCCTTATCTCAGCCTGCTGGTCACCCTAGCATCTCCCACCTGTAGCACACACTCCAGCAGGTATATCTCTCTTGTCACCCCCAAAAACCATTTCTTTCTTTGGCCGCCTCTCTTCCAGTTCTCTGCTGCCAATGACTGGAACAGACACAAAAATCTCTGAAACTGGAAACATCTCCCTCACTAGCTTAAAGCACCAAATGTCAGAGCAGCTCACAGATTACTGCACCTGTACATAGCCCACCTATAATTTAGCCCAAACAACTACCTCTTTCCCTACTGTATTTAATTTATTTATTTTGCTCCTTTGCACCCCATTATTTTTATTTCTACGTTGCACATTCCTCCACTGCAAATCTACCATTCCAGTGTTTTACTTGCGATTTTGTATTTACTTTGCCACCATGGTCTTTTTTTGCCTTTACCTCCGTTATCTCACCTCATTTGCTCATCGTATATAGACTTGTTTATACTGTATTATTGACTGTATGTTTTGTTTTACTCCATGTGTAACTCTGTGTCGTTGTATGTGTCGAACTGTTTTGCTTTATCTTGGCCAGTCCGCAATTGTAAATGAGAACTTGTTCTGAACTTGCCTACCTGGTTAAATAAAGGTAAAAAATTAAAAATAAATAAGAATGTGAAATGTCAGAATAACAGTAGAGAGGTATTTATTTCAGATATTATTTCTTACATCCCCTTCCCAGTGGGTCAGAAGCCTACAGAAGCTTAACTTGGGTCAAATGTTTTTGGGTAGCCTTCCATAAGCTTCCCCAGAATAAGTTTTGGCCCATTCCTCCTGTTAGCGCTGGTATAAGCTTCAAGTCAGGTTTGTAGGCCTCCTTGCTCACACACGCTTTCAGTTCTGCCCAAAAACATTCATAGGTTTTAGGTCAGGGCTGTGATGTCACTCCAATACCTTGACTTTGTTGTCCTTAAGCCATTTTGCCATAACTTTGGAAGTATGCTTGGGGTCATTTTCCATATGGAAGACCCATTTGCGACCAAGCTTTAACCTGTTGCGTAGCGCAATCCCGGATCCGGGATTCTATTTATAGCCTCAAGCTCATTAGCATAACGCAACGTTAACTATTCATGAAAATCGCAAATGAAATGAAATAAATATATTTGCTCTCAAGCTTAGACTTTTGTTAACAACACTGTCATCTCAGATTTTCAAAATATGCTTTTCAACCATAGCTAAACAAGCATTTGTGTAAGA
>NW_027009442.1:17500-45665 GCF_036934945.1 Oncorhynchus masou masou | reverse complement strand
GTGTGTGGATGTCCTCTCTGCAGCACCCAGCCCTCACAGTCTCACGTCTGAATGTGTGTGTGTGTGTGTGTGTGTGTGTGTGTGTGTGTGTGTGTGTGTGTGTGTGTGTGTGTGTGTGTGTGTGTGTGTGTGTGTGTGTGTGTGTGTGTGTGTGTGTGTGTGTGTGTGGATGTGTGTGTGTGTGTGTGTGTGTGGATGTCCTCTCTGCTGCATCCAGCCCTCACAGTCTCACGTCTGAATGTGTGTGTGTGTGTGTGTGTGTGTGTGTGTGTGTGTGTGTGTGTGTGTGTGTGTGTGTGTGTGTGTGTGTGTGTGTGTGTGTGTGTGTGTGTGTGTGTGTGTGTGTGTGTGTGTGGATGTCCTCTCTCTGCAGCACCCAGCCCTCACAATCTCACGTCTGAATGTGTGTGTGTGTCCTCTCTGCAGCACCCAGCCCTCACAATCTCACGTCAGAATGTGTGTGTGTGTCCTCTCTCTGCAGCAGCCAGCCCTCACAGTCTCACGTCAGAATGTGTGTGTGTGTCCTCTCTCTGCAGCACCCAGCCCTCACAGTCTCACGTCTGAATGTGTGTGTGTGGGTGTCCTCTCTCTGCAGCACCCTGCCCTCACAGTCTCACGTCTGAATGTGTGTGTGTGTCCTCTCTCTGCAGCACCCAGCCCTCACAGTCTCACGTCTGAATGTGTGTGTGTGTGTGGGTGTCCTCTCTCTGCAGCACCCAGCCCTCACAGTCTCATGTCTGAATGTGTGTGTGTGTGTGTGGTGTCCTCTCTCTGCAGCACCCTGCCCTCACAGTCTCACGTCTGAATGTGTGTGTGTGTGGGTCCCTCTCTGCAGCACCCAGCCCTCACAGTCTCACGTCTGAATGTGTGTGTGTCCTCTCTCTGCAGCACCCAGCCCTCACAATCTCACGTCAGAATGTGTGTGTGTGTGTGTCCTCTATCTGCAGCACCCAGCCCTCACAGTCTCACGTCTGAATGTGTGTGTGTGTCCTCTATCTGCAGCACCCTGCCCTCAGTCTCACGTCTGAATGTGTGTGTGTTGGTGTGTCCTCTCTCTGCAGCACCCAGCCCTCACAGTCTCACGTCTGAATGTGTGTGTGTCCTCTCTCTGCAGCACCCAGCCCTCACAGTCTCACGTCTGAATGTGTGTGTGTGTCCTCTCTCTGCAGCACCCAGTCCTCACAGTCTCACGTCTGAATGTGTGTGTGTCCTCTCTCTGCAGCACCCTGCCCTCACAGTCTCACGTCTGAATGTGTGTGTGTGTCCTCTATCTGCAGCACCCTGCCCTCAGTCTCACGTCTGAATGTGTGTGTGTGTCCTCTATCTGCAGCACCCTGCCCTCAGTCTCACGTCTGAATGTGTGTGTGTTGGTGTGTCCTCTCTCTGCAGCACCCAGTCCTCACAGTCTCACGTCTGAATGTGTGTGTGTGTCCTCTCTCTGCAGCACCCAGCCCTCACAGTCTCACGTCTGAATGTGTGTGTGTGTCCTCTCTCTGCAGCACCCAGTCCTCACAGTCTCACGTCTGAATGTGTGTGTGTGTCCTCTCTCTGCAGCACCCAGCCCTCACAGTCTCACGTCTGAATGTGTGTGTGTGTGTCCTCTCTCTGCAGCACCCAGCCCTCAGTCTCACGTCAGAATGTGTGTGTGTGTCCTCTCTGCAGCACCCAGCCCTCACAATCTCACGTCAGAATGTGTGTGTGTGTGTCCTCTCTCTGCAGCACCCAGCCCTCACAGTCTCACGTCTGAATGTGTGTGTGTGTCCTCTCTGCAGCACCCAGCCCTCACAGTCTCACGTCTGAATGTGTGTGTGTCCTCTCTGCAGCACCCAGCCCTCACAGTCTCACGTCTGAATGTGTGTGTGTGTGTCCTCTCTCTGCAGCACCCTGCCCTCACAGTCTCACGTCTGAATTACATCTTCATCCATGTTTCTCAATATAACATTTAGAACTGCTTCCAAATGTCAAATCTGTTTCAAACAAAAGTTTGTAAGGTTAAGTTTAGGAACTAACTCTGAATTTTGAAGGATAGGGTTAAGTTGAGGAATGAACTCTGAATTTTGAAGGTTAGGGTTTAGTTTAGTTATTAACTCTGAATTATTAAGGATAGGGTTTAGTTTAGTTATTAACTCTGAATTATTAAGGATAGGGTTTAGTTTAGTTATTAACTCTGAATTTTGAAGGATAGGGTTAAGTTGAGGAATGAACTCTGAATTTTGAAGGTTAGGGTTTAGTTTAGTTATTAACTCTGAATTATTAAGGATAGGGTTTAGTTTAGTTATTAACTCTGAATTATTAAGGATGGGGTTTAGTTTAGTTATTAACTCTGAATTATTAAGGTTAGGGTTTAGTTTAGTTATTAACTCTGAATTATTAAGGTTAGGGTTTAGTTTAGGTACTAACTCTGAATTATTAAGGTTAGGTAATAATTCTGAATGGTTGAGGTAACGGTTAAGGTTTGGGCTTAACACGAAAACAGCTGCTTACGCCCATCCACCATCCCCGTCCACAATGCTGTAGAAAAACCCAAACCTGCTTTCCCCCCTTCTGACACCCAGGTGGAGACAAGCATCTCTGTGTGCCTAGCAGATGTCTCAACTCGGAGATCAGCCCACAACCTCAAGCTCAACCTCCACAAGACGGAGCTGCTCTTACCCCTGGGGACAACCTGCCCGCTCAAAGACCTCTCCATCACGGTTGACAACTCCACAGTGTCGCCCTCCCCCAGAGTACCAAAGACACTTGGAGTGACCCTGGACAACATCCTGTCGTGACCCTGGACAACACCCTGTCGTGACCCTGGAAAACAACCTGTCGTGACCCTGGACAACACCCTGTCGTGACCCTGGACAACACCCAGTCGTGACCCTGGACAACACCCTGTCGTGACCCTGGACAACACCCAGTCGTGACCCTGGACAACACCCTGTCGTGACCCTGGACAACACCCTGTCGTGACCCTGGACAACACCCTGTCGTGACCCTGGACAACACCCAGTCGTGACCCTGGACAACACCCAGTCGTGACCCTGGACAACACCCTGTCGTGACCCTGGACAACACCCAGTCGTGACCCTGGACAACACCCTGTCATTCTCTGCCATTATCAAGGCAGTGACCCACTCCTGCAGGTTCATGCTCCACAACATCCATAGAGTTCAACCTTTCCTCACACACGAAGTGGTGCAGGTCCCAATCCAGGGTCTTGTTCTCTCCCGTCTGGACTACTGCAACTCCCACCCACCTTCAGGCTCCCCGCTTGTGCCATCACACCCCTGCAACTTACCGAGAATGCTGCAGCCCACCTGGTTTTCAAACATCCCAAGTTCTCTCATGGCACCCTGCTCTCCTGCACACTCTACTGGCTTCCAGTCTGAGCTCACATCCACTGGAAGACTATGGTGTTTAACCTACTGCCCCCCCCCCCCCACTCATCTGCACACTCCCCTGGCTTCCAGTCTAAGCTCGCATCCACTATAATATAACCCCCCCCCCAAATGCCTTCTACCTCTGGCTCTACTGACAGCTCCGTTATTGAGGGAAAATGTACTTTCTATGCCTGTGATATGTGTTTGTCCTGCCTAGCAATTTTAGGATGAATGCACTATAAGTGCTGCTGTTCCAGTTTCAACTGTTCTGCCTGCGACTATGGAACCCTGACCTGTTCAACGGACGTGCTACCTGTCTCAGACCTGCTGTTATCAACTCTCTAGAGACAGCAGGAGCGGTAGAGATACTCTGAATGATCGGCTATGAAAAGCCAACTGACATTTACTCCTGAAGTGCTGACCTGTTGCACCCTCGACAACCACTGTGATTATTGTTATTTGACCCTGCTGGTAATCTATGAACATTTGAACATCTTGGCCATGTTCTGTTATAATCTCCAACCGGCACAGCCAGAAGAGGACTGGCCACCCCTCATAGCCTGGTTCCTCTCTAGGTTTCTTCATAGGTCCTGGCCATTCTAGGGAGTGTTTCCTAGCCACTGTGCTTCTACACCTGCATTGCTTGCTGTTTGGGGTTTTAGGTTGGGTTTCTGTACAGCACTTTGAGATATCAGCTGATGTAAGATGGGCTTTATAAATACATTTGATTTGATGTGATAAGTGGCTCTGGATACGAGCATCTGCTAAATGACTCACATGTACATGGAAATATACTTGAAGGTAACAGCGCTCACTGTTGCCCCTAGTGGCTGCCCTCATTAATGAGGTGGTGATGCATTAAGGGAAGCTGCCCTCATTAATGAGGTGGTGATGCATTAAGGGAAGCTGCCGTCATCATTAATGAGGTGGTGATGCATTAAGGGAAGCTGCCATCATCATTAATGAGGTGGTGATGCATTAAGGGAAGCTGCCCTCATTAATGAGGTGGTGATGCATTAAGGGAAGCTGCCCTCATTAATGAGGTGGTGATGCTGTCATTAATGAATGCTGCTGTCATTAATGATCATTAATGGTGGTGATGCATTAAGGAAGCTGCCATCATCATTAATGAGGTGGTGATGCATTAAGGGAAGCTGCCCATCATTAATGAGGTGGTGATGCATTAAGGGAAGCTGCCATCATCATTAATGAGGTGGTGATGCATTAAGGGAAGCTGCCCATCATTAATGAGGTGGTGATCATTAATGGGGTGATGCTGGGAAGCTCATCATTAATGAGGTGGTGATGCATTAAGGGAAGCTGCCCTCATTAATGAGGTGGTGATGCATTAAGGGAAGCTGCCCATCATTAATGAGGTGGTGATGCATTAAGGGCTGCATCATTAATGCATTAAGGGAAGCTGCCGTCATTAATGAGGTGGTGATGCATTAAGGAAGCTGCGTCATCATTAATGAGGTGGTGATGCATTAAGGGAAGCTGCCCTCATTAATGAGGTGGTGATGCATTAATGGGAAGCTGCCCTCATTAATGAGGTGGTGATGCATTAAGGAAGCTGCCCATTAATGAGGTGGTGATGCATTAAGGGAAGCCGTCATTAATGAGGTGGTGATGCATTAAGGGAAGCTGCCCTCATTAATGAGTGGTGATGCATTAAGGAAGCTGGCGTCATCATTAATGAGGTGGTGATGCATTAAGGAAGCTGCCACTTAATGAGGTGGTGATGCATTAAGGGAAGCTGCCATCATCATTAATGAGGTGGTGATGCATTAAGGGAAGCTGCCTGCCATCATTAATGAGGTGGTGATGCATTAAGGAAGCTGCCATTAATGAGGTGGTGATGCATCATTCATTAATGAGGTGATGCATTAAGGGAAGCTGCCATCATCATTAATGGGTGGTGATGCATTAAGGGAAGCTGTCATCATTAATGAGGTGGTGATGCATTAAGGGAAGCTGCCATCATTAATGAGGTGGTGATGCATTAAGGGCTGAAATCATCATTAATGAGGTGGTGATGCATTAAGGGAAGCCGTCATCATTAATGAGGTGGTGTGCATTACAAGCGCTCATTAATGAGGTGGTGATGCATTAAGGAAGCCCATCATTAATGAGGTGGTGATGCATTAAGGGAAGCTGCCCTCATTAATGAGGTGGTGATGCATTAAGATGCCATCATCATTAATGAGGTGGTGATGCATTAAGGGAAGCTGCCCATCATTAATGAACAGTGGTGATGCATTAAGTGGCTGCCCTCATTAATGAGGTGGTGATGCATTGAAGCTGAGGTGAGGTGGTGATGCATTAAGGGAAGCTGCCATCATCATTAATGAGGTGGTGATGCATTAAGGGAAGCTGCCCTCATTAATGAGGTGGTGATGCATTAAGGAAGCTGCCATTAATGAGGTGGTGATGCATTAAGGGAAGCTGCCACGTCATTAATGAGGTGGTGATGCATTAAGGAAGCTGCCCATTAATGAGGTGGTGATGCATTAAGGAAGCTGCCCTCATCATTAATGAGGTGGTGATGCATTAAGGAAGCTCTGATCATCATTAATGAGGTGGTGATGCATTAAGGAAGCTGCCTCATTAATGAGGTGGTGATGCATTAAGGGAAGCTGTCATCATTAATGAGGTGGTGATGCATTAAGGAAGCTGCCCATCATTAATGAGGTGGTGATGCATTAAGGGAAGCTGCCCTCATTAATGAGGTGGTGATGCATTAAAGGAAGCTGCCCTCATTAATGAGGTGGTGATGCATTAAGGGAAGCTGACATGGTGGTGATGCATTAGGAAGCTCATTAATGAGGTGGTGATGCATTAAGGAAGCTGCCGTCATCATTAATGAGGTGGTGATGCATTAAGGGAAGCTGCCCTCATTAATGAGGTGGTGATGCATTAAGGGGAAGCTGCTGTCATTAATGAGGTGGTGATGCATTAAGTTAAGGGAAGCTGCCCTCATTAATGAGGTGATGCATGCAGGTGGTGATGCATTAAGGAAGCTGCCATCATCATTAATGAGGTGGTGATGCATTAAGGGAAGCTGCCCTCATTAATGAGGTGGTGATGCATTAAGGGAAGCTGGCGTCATTAATGAGGTGGTGATGCATTAAGGGAAGCTGCCATCATCATTAATGAGGTGGTGATGCATTAAGGGAAGCTGCCATCATCATTAATGAGGTGGTGATGCATTATAAGCTGCCATCATCATTAATGAGGTGGTGATGCATTAAGAGGAAGCTGAGGTGGCCATCATCATTAATGAGGTGGTGATGCATTAAGGGAAGCTGCCGTCATTAATGAGGTGGTGATGCATTAAGGGAAGCTGCCCTCATTTGAAGGTAACAGCGCTCACTGTTGCCCCTAGTGGCTGCCCTCATTAATGAGGTGGTGATGCATTAAGGAAGCTGCCCTCATTAATGAGGTGGTGATGCATTAAGGGAAGCTGCCATCATCATTAATGAGGTGGTGATGCATTAAGGGAAGCTGCCCTCATTAATGAGGTGGTGATGCATTAAGGGAAGCTGCCCTCATTAATGAGGTGGTGATGCATTAAGGGAAGCTGCCCTCATTAATGAGGTGGTGATGCATTAAGGGAAGCTGCCGTCATCATTAATGAGGTGGTGATGCATTAAGGGAAGCTGCCATCATCATTAATGAGGTGGTGATGCATTAATGAGGTGGTGATGCTGCTGCCATCATTAATGAGGTGGTGATGCATTAAGGGAAGCTGCCCTCATTAATGAGGTGGTGATGCATTAAGGGAAGCTGCCCATCATTAATGAGGTGGTGATGCATTAAGGAAGCTGCCCATCATTAATGAGGTGGTGATGCATTAAGGGAAGCATTAATGAGGTGGTGATGCATTAAGGGGAAGCTGCCATCATTAATAAGGTGGTGATGCATTAAGGGAAGCTGCCCTCATTAATGGGTGGTGATGCATTAAGGGAAGCTGCCCATCATTAATGAGGTGGTGATGCATTAAGGAAGCTGCCATCATTAATGAGGTGGTGATGCATTAAGGAAGCTGCCCTCATTAATGAGGTGGTGATGCATTAAGGGAAGCTGCCGTCATCATTAATGAGGTGGTGATGCATTAAGGGAAGCTGCCCATCATTAGGTGGTGATGCATTAAGGAAGCTGCCCTCATTAATGAGGTGGTGATGCATTAATGCCCTCATTAATGGTGGTGATGCATTAAGGAAGCTGCCATCATCATTAATGAGGTGGTGATGCTGCCATTCATTAATGGAAGCTGCCGTCATTAATGAGGTGGTGATGCATTAAGGGAAGCTGCCCTCATTAATGAGGTGGTGATGCATTAAGGGAAGCTGCCGTCATCATTAATGAGGTGGTGATGCATTAAGGGAAGCTGCCATCATCATTAATGAGGTGGTGATGCATTAAGGGAAGCTGCCATCATCATTAATGAGGTGGTGATGCATTAAGGGAAGCTGCCATCATTAATGAGGTGGTGATGCATTAAGGGAAGCTGCCATCATCATTAATGAGGTGGTGATGCATTAAGGGAAGCTGCCATTAATGAGGTGGTGATGCATCTGCCATTTAATGAGGTGGTGATGCATTAAGGAAGCTGCCATCATCATTAATGAGGTGGTGATGCATTAAGGAAGCTGCCATCATCATTAATGAGGTGGTGATGCATTAAGGGAAGCTGCCCTCATTAATGAGGTGGTGATGCATTAAGGGAAGCTGCCATCATTAATGAGGTGGTGATGCATTAAGGGAAGCTGCCATTAATGAGGTGGTGATGCATTAAGGGAAGCTGCCGTCATTAATGAGGTGGTGATGCATTAATGGGTGGTGAAGCTGCCATCATCATTAATGAGGTGGTGATGCATTAAGGGAAGCTGCCCATCATTAATGAGGTGGTGATGCATTAAGGGAAGCTGCCCTCATTAATGAGGTGGTGATGCATTCATTAATGAGGTGGTGATGCATTAAGGAAGCTGCCCTCATTAATGAGGTGGTGATGCATTAAGGGAAGCTGCCTCATTAATGAGGTGGTGATGCATTAAGGAAGCTGCATCATTAATGAGGTGGTGATGCATTAAGGGAAGCTGCCCTCATTAATGAGGTGGTGATGCATTAAGGGGAAGCTGCCCATTAATGAGGTGGTGATGCATGAAGCTGTGAGGTGGTGATGCATTAAGGGAAGCTGCCCTCATTAATGAGGTGGTGATGCATTAAGGGAAGCTGCCCTCATTAATGAGGTGGTGATGCATTAAGGGAAGCTGCCCTCATTAATGAGGTGGTGATGCATTAAGGGAAGCTGCCCTCATTAATGAGGTGGTGATGCATGCTGCCCTTAATGGGTGGTGATGCAGCTGCCCTCATTAATGAGGTGGTGATGCATTAAGGGAAGCTGCCCTCATTAATGAGGTGGTGATGCATTAAGGGAAGCTGCCCTCATTAATGAGGTGGTGATGCATTAAGGGAAGCTGCTCTCATTAATGAGGTGGTGATGCATTAAGGGAAGCTGCCCTCATTAATGAGGTGGTGATGCATTATCATTAATGAGGTGGTGATGCATTAAGGGGAAGCTGCCCTCATTAATGAGGTGGTGATGCATTAAGGAAGCTGCCATCATCATTAATGAGGTGGTGATGCATTAATGAGGTGGTGAAGCTGCCCTCATTAATGAGGTGGTGATGCATTAAGGGAAGCTGCCCTCATTAATGAGGTGGTGATGCATTAAGGGGAAGCTGCCCTCATTAATGAGGTGGTGATGCATTAAGGGAAGCTGCCATCATCATTAATGAGGTGGTGATGCATTAAGGAAGCTGCCGTCATCATTAATGAGGTGGTGATGCATTAAGGGAAATGCTGCATTAAGGGAAGCTGCCCTCATTAATGAGGTGGTGATGCATTAAGGGAAGCTGCCCTCATTAATGAGGTGGTGATGCATTAAGGAAGCTGCCATCATCATTAATGAGGTGGTGATGCATTAAGGGAAGCTGCCATCATCATTAATGAGGTGGTGATGCATGATGCATTAATGAGGTGGTGATGCAAGGGAAGCTGCCCTCATTAATGAGGTGGTGATGCATTAAGGAAGCTGCCATCATTAATGAGGTGGTGATGCATTATGCCATCATCATTAATGATTAAGTGGTGATGCATTAAGGGTGGTGAAGCTGCCCTCATTAATGAGGTGGTGATGCATTAAGGGAAGCTGAGGTGGTGATGCATTAATGAGGTGGTGAAGCATTAAGGGAAGCTGCCCATCATTAATGAGGTGGTGATGCATTAAGGGAAGCTGCCATCATCATTAATGAGGTGGTGATGCATTAAGGGAAGCTGCCGTCATTAATGAGGTGGTGATGCATTAAGGGAAGCTGCCCATCATTAATGAGGTGGTGATGCATTCATTAATGAGGTGGTGATGCATTAAGGAAGCTACCTCATTAATGAGGTGGTGATGCATTAAGGAAGCTGCCCTCATTAATGAGGTGGTGATGCATTAAAGCTGCCATCATCATTAATGAGGTGGTGATGCATTAAGGGAAGCTGCCATCATCATTAATGAGGTGGTGATGCATTAAGGAAGCTGCCCTCATTAATGAGGTGGTGATGCATTAAGGAAGCTGCCCTCATTAATGAGGTGGTGATGCATTAAGGAAGCTGCCGTCATGCATTAATGCCCTCATTAATGGTGAGGTGGTGATGCATTAAGGAAGCTGCCATCATCATTAATGAGGTGGTGATGCATTAAGGAAGCTGCCATCATCATTAATGAGGTGGTGATGCATTAAGGGAAGCTGCCATCATCATTAATGAGGTGGTGATGCATTAAGGAAGCTGCCCATCATTAATGAGGTGGTGATGCATTAAGGGTGGTGAAGCTGCCCTCATTAATGAGGTGGTGATGCATTAAGGGAAGCTGCCATCATTAATGAGGTGGTGATGCATTAAGGGAAGCTGCCATCATCATTAATGAGGTGGTGATGCATTAAGGGAAGCTGATGCATTAATGAGGTGGTGATGCATTAAGGGAAGCTGCCCTCATTAATGAGGTGGTGATGCATTAAGGGAAGCTGCCCTCATTAATGAGGTGGTGATGCATTAAGGAAGCTGCCCTCATTAATGAGGTGGTGATGCATTAAGGGAAGCTGCCATCATTAATGAGGTGGTGATGCATTAAGGAAGCTGCCCTCATTAATGAGGTGGTGATGCATTAAGGGGAAGCTGCCCTCATTAATGAGGTGGTGATGCATTAAGGGAAGCTGCCCTCATTAATGAGGTGGTGATGCATTAAGGGAAGCTGCCCTCATTAATGAGGTGGTGATGCATTAAGGGAAGCTGCCGTCATTAATGAGGTGGTGATGCATTAAAGAAGCTGCCCTCATTAATGAGGTGGTGATGCATTAAGGGAAGCTGACATTAATGAGGTGGTGATGCATTAAGGGAAGCTGCCCTCATTAATGAGGTGGTGATGCATTAAGGGAAGCTGCCGTCATCATTAATGAGGTGGTGATGCATTAAGGGAAGCTGCCCTCATTAATGAAGGTGGTGATGCATTAAGGAAGCTGCCCTCATTAATGAGGTGGTGATGCATTAAGGGAAGCTGCCCTCATTAATGAGGTGGTGATGCATTAAGGGAAGCTGCCCTCATTAATGAGGTGGTGATGCATTAAGGGAAGCTGCCGTCATTAATGAGGTGGTGATGCATTAAGCTGCCCTCATTAATGAGGTGGTGATGCATTAAGGGGAAGCTGCCCTCATTAATGAGGTGGTGATGCATTAAGGGAAGCTGCCGTCATTAATGAGGTGGTGATGCATTAAGGGAAGCTGCCGTCATTAATGAGGTGGTGATGCATTAAGGGAAGCTGACATCATTAATGAGGTGGTGATGCATTAAGGGAAGCTGCCCTCATTAATGAGGTGGTGATGCATTAAGGGAAGCTGCCCTCATTAATGAGGTGGTGATGCATTAAGGGAAGCTGCCGTCATTAATGAGGTGGTGATGCATTAAGGGAAGCTGCCCTCATTAATGAGGTGGTGATGCATTAAGGGAAGCTGCCCTCATTAATGAGGTGGTGATGCATTAAGGGAAGCTGCCCTCATTAATGAGGTGGTGATGCATTAAGGGAAGCTGCCCTCATTAATGAGGTGGTGATGCATTAAGGGAAGCTGCCCTCATTAATGAGGTGGTGATGCATTAAGGGAAGCTGCATCATTAATGAGGTGGTGATGCATTAAGCTGACATCATTAATGATGGTGATGCAATGAGGTGGTGATGCATTAAGGGAAGCTGCTGTCATTAATGAGGTGGTGATGCATTAAGGGAAGCTGCCCTCATTAATGAGGTGGTGATGCATTAAGGGAAGCTGCCCTCATTAATGAGGTGGTGATGCATTAAGGGAAGCTGCCCTCATTAATGAGGTGGTGATGCATTAAGGGAAGCTGCCGTCATCATTAATGAGGTGGTGATGCATTAAGGGAAGCTGCCCTCATTAATGAGGTGGTGATGCATTAAGGGAAGCTGCCCTCATTAATGAGGTGGTGATGCATTAAGGGAAGCTGCTGTCATTAATGAGGTGGTGATGCATTAAGGGAAGCTGCCCTCATTAATGAGGTGGTGATGCATTAAGGGAAGCTGCCGTCATTAATGAGGTGGTGATGCATTAAGGGGAAGCTGCTCTCATTAATGAGGTGGTGATGCATTAAGGGAAGCTGCCCTCATTAATGAGGTGGTGATGCATTAAGGGAAGCTGTCATTAATGAGGTGGTGATGCATTAAGGGAAGCTGCCCTCATTAATGAGGTGGTGATGCATTAAGGGAAGCTGCTTCAATGAGGTGGTGATGCATTAATGGAAGCTGCCATCATCATTAATGAGGTGGTGATGCATTAAGGGAAGCTGCTGTCATTAATGAGGTGGTGATGCATTAAGGGAAGCTGCCCTCATTAATGAGGTGGTGATGCATTAAGGGAATGCTGCCCTCATTAATGAGGTGGTGATGCATTAAGGGAAGCTGCCCTCATTAATGAGGTGGTGATGCATTAAGGGAAGCTGCTGTCATTAATGAGGTGGTGATGCATTAAGGAAGCTGCCTCATTAATGAGGTGGTGATCAGGGACTGCTCAGCTGGTGATGCATTAAGGGAAGCTCCTCAGAGACCCCCTGAAACCACACATTACACCCACACACACACAAATGCTGAAACCCCTCACACACACCCACACACACACAAACCCTGAAACCACACACACACCCACACACACACAAACCCTGAAACCACACACAAACCCTGAAACCACACACAAACCCTGAAACCACACACACAAACCCTGAAACCACACACAAACCCTGAAACCACACACAAACCCTGAAACCACACACAAACCCTGAAACCACACACACAAACCCTGAAACCACACACACAAACCCTGAAACCACACACAAACCCTGAAACCACACACAAACCCTGAAACCACACACAAACCCTGAAACCACACACACAAACCCTGAAACCACACACACAAACCCTGAAACCACACACACAAACCCTGAAACCACACACAAAACCCTGAAACCACACACACCCTGAAACCCTGGAAACCACACACAAACCCTGAAACCACACACAAACCCTGAAACCACACACACAAACCCCCCCCACACACACACACACACACACAAACCCTGAAACCACACACACACACACACACTCACACAAACCCTGAAACCACACACAAACCCTGAAACCACACACAAAACCCTGAAACCACACACACAAACCCTGAAACCACACACACAAACCCCCACACACACACACACACCCACACAAACTCACATGCACACACTCACTCACTCACACGCACACAGTCACTCACTCACACACACTCACTTCTGGATAACACATGTACACGTACACACAAACAAACAAACACACACACACACTACATGCAAACACACACATTGATGCACACATACACACAGTGGTACCGACACACATACACTTTTCTCATCTTGTCTGTCTTGAGGACATTGGTCCATCTATCTCTTGGCGCCACGTTCCTAAATGTTGATGCACCCTCTTGCTTACACTAACCTTGTTACTGATCCCTTTATTGAAATCAATGGTCAAGGGACACACACACACGCACACGCACGCACGCACGCACGCACGCACGCGCACACAGACACACACACACACACACACACACACACACACACACACACACACACACACACACACACACACACACACAGTTCCCTGGATATCTTGAGAATACTGATCTCACCCTGGGTACGAGTCACTGTAGTGAAGAATGGCAAAGCCATCAGTTCTGGTTGAATGGACTGTGATTTGTGTGTGTGTGTGTGTCTGTGTGTCTGTGTGTTTGTGTGTCTGTGTCTGTGTCTGTGTGTGTGTGTGTGTGTGTGTGTGTGTGTGTGTGTGTGTGTGTGTGTGTGTGTGTGTGTGTGTGTGTGTGTGTGTGTGTGTGTGTGTGTGTGTGTGTGTGTGTGACCGGTGCTGTTGGGACGTCAAAACACTCAGAACACATCAACCCTTGGAAAGCGTTTTATCGTCTAGGAGAGAAGAGACATCCTCCATTTCACTACTCTAAATCCTTTCTGCCATATAGAAGCACATTTATACACTTAAGGGTTGAAACCACTCAGTATCTAAGGCTGGAGAAGCAAAACAAAACACCAAGCTACTTTCACACAATTTTAGTTGTAGTTGCAAGTGACATCCCAAGCAACTCTGCTGTTATACGTGAAGCAACTCAAACGCGATTTAAAACAGCCTGTCAAATTGAAGCTGCCTGTATGAGAATTCTAAACTCACCCCATGTCATCTGTTGCATTACATCATGGTTTCACAAATGATTTGTTTATTCAACCGTTTGGTTACTGTAACAGCAAGGATGTATAAGAAATGCAGCTAGCTAGCTAAAATGACATTGCAAACACCAACAACACAGCTAGCTAGTAACAAGCTAGCCAAGCTAACAACAAATGAAGCTAGCTAGCACAGTTCATTATGGACAATTTCAGTTGAAACTGGTCAGGGAGATGTTTGGGTTCACTTCAAAATATAATTTATCGACTGCCAAACCATGTCCAATTCTTTGCATACATCTTCTGTTGCGCTAGTCTCTGATGACGGGTTGTGCTACACAGCACATACAGCTGTGTTGACATGACAACGGCGTCAGAATTCTGAACCTTCCAATGGAACACGTGACAAATGTGTTTGTTTTGATTGGCTAGTTTCAACTGGATACAACCAGGGTGCAGATGAGTTGCAGGGGAGGGGGGTGTTGCAGGGGGGGTCTGGGGTGTTTCACCAATATGTCAAGAAGCAATATAAACAAATCAGACTTTAGCAACCACATTGTGAGCCTGTTTCAATGCATCCATAGCAATGGAAATGAAAATATCCACTTTGTTAGATCAGATTTGTTGAATGTGCAAAAATCCAGCCACATTCTATCGACCACGGTCTTTACCACATCTATAGCATTCATCACCTGTGTGTGTTCCGACAGGGTATCGGGGGGCGTTAGCATGACGCTGTGTTCCTACAGGGTATCGGGGGCGTTAGCATGATGCTGTGTTGCTACAGGGTATCAGTGGGGAGGTAGCATGACGCTGTGTTCCTACAGGGTATCGGGGGCGTTAGCATGATGCTGTGTTCCTACAAGGTACCAGGGGGTGTTAGCATGACGCTGTGTTCCTACAGGGTATCAGTGGGGAGGTAGCATGATGCTGTGTTCCTACAGGGTATCAGTGAGGAGGTAGCATGACGCTGTATTCCTACAGGGTATCAGTGGGGAGGACAGCGGTGCCAGGACAGCGGAGTCAATCACCACCTTCCGGAGACACCTGAAACCCCACCTCTTCAAGGAATACCTAGGATAGGATAAGTAATCCTTCTCACCCCCCCCCTTAAATTCTTTAGATGCACTATTGTAAAGTGGCTGTTCCACTGGATGTCAGAAGGTGAATTCACCAATTTGTAAGTCGCTCTGGATAAGAGTGTCTGCTAAATGACTTAAATGTAAATGTAAATGAGGTATCGGGGGGTGTTAGCATGACGCTGTATTCCTATAGGGTATCAGTGGGGAGGTAGCATGATGCTGTATTCCTACAGGGTATCAGTGGGGAGGTAGCATGACGCTGTATTCCTACAGGGTATCAGTGGGGAGGTAGCATGATGCTGTGTTCCTACAGTGTATCAGTGGGGAGGTAGCATGACGCTGTATTCCTACAGGGTATCAGTGGGGAGCTATCATAGCCCAAACTAAAGCATGGAGGGTTGCACTGAAACGGCAACAAATGCTAACCGCTAGTCTATCTGTATAAAATCTGTTTCATTAGGCAGGGTAAAAACCTTATCTCGTGTGTGTGTGTGTGTGTGTGTGTGTGTGTGTGTGTGTGTGAGTGTGTGTGTGTGTGTGTGTGTGTGTGTGTGTGTGTGTGTGTGTGTGTGTGTGTGTGTGTGTGTGTGTGTGTGTGTGTGTGTGTGTGTGTGTGTGTGTGTGTGTGTGTGTGTGTGTGTGGCTAAAGGGTGAACTGGCCACAGTGAGTCTGTCTGTACAGATAAAGAAAACAGCTCAGAGAGAGAGAGACAGAGGGAGGGAGAGACCAAACACATCCGATGTTGATAAACTCCCATATCTACTGGGTGAAATACCACAGTGTGACATCACAGCAGCAAGATTCGTGACCGGTTGCCACGAGAAAAGGGCAACGAGTGAAGAACAAACACCGTTGTAAATACAACCCATATTCATGTTTATTTATTTTCCCTTTTGTGCTTTAATGCGTTGTAGCAGCACTGTATATAGACATAATATGACATTTGAAATGTCTTTATTCTTTTGGAACTTTTGTGAGTGTAATATTTACTGTTCACTTTTTATTGTTATTTCACTTCTGTTTATCCATTTCACCTGCTTTGGCAAAACATATGTTTCCCAATAGAGCCCCTTCAATTGAATTTAATTGAGAGAGAGAGAGCAAGAGAGAGAGAGCAAGAGAGAGAGAGAGAGAGCAAGAGAGAGAGAGAGAGAGGGGGAGAGAGAGAGAGAGAGAGAGAGAGGGGGGGAGAGAGAGAGAGAGAGAGAGAGAGAGAGAGAGAGGGGGAGGGGAGGGGGGGAGAGGGAGGAGAGAGAGGGTGGGAGAGGTGAGAGAGAGAGAGAGAGGGGGGGAGAGAGAGAGAGAGAGAGATAGGGGGAGAGTGAGAGAGAGATTCAGAGAGAGATTCAGAGAGAGAGAGAGACATAGAGAGATACAGAGATACAGAGAGAGAGATTCAGAGAGAGAGAGACATAGAGAGATACAGACATTCAGAGAGAGAGAGACATAGAGAGACAGAGATACAGAGAGAGAGATTCAGAGAGAGAGACATAGAGAGATACAGAGAGAGACATAGAGAGATACAGAGAGAGAGAGATATTTGATTTTTATTAGGATCTCTTTTAGTCCCCATTTGGAATAATCTTCCAAGAGTCCTTAAACGTTAAAATACAATTTTATAATTCAATCACATTTTCACATATCAACACACTGTAACAAACAGACACAATACACTAACATATTGACCAGATAAACACTCTAACAGTCTAAACATATATTGATTCTTCATCTACTCTTGTCCATCACAACATGTCTATGTATTACATTTCAATGGTTTTAAAGTATTGTTTGAATGTATATATTGAAAGGTTTCTGGTTTTCTCAGATACATTATTCTATTTCTTTATTTCTCTAAATCAAAAATCTTATTTTGTCTATTTCTCTTTTCTGTTTTGATAAGCATGTTTTTTTTACATTTTTTTTCAAAATATCTTCTTGATTGATGACCAACCAAGAGCATTGCAACACGACAACAGAAGAACCATTGTGGTGGCTAATTTCTGTATTACCAAATGAGGAGAAACAAACTTCACACACCAGTCAGAGTTATACTTAAACTACATTTTTAATAATAATAAGAGCTTTGCATTAGCAATGACTTTCAATGATGCGCCATTTCTGATGAACCATTGAAAGTGACAACACAAAAGTACAAAGATCTTTTATAGCCAAGATACAACCCTCTCAACCTACATGACGAACCACAGATATTAGGAACACTTCACAAAGGGACTTTATAATAATGAGAAAGGAGTATCCCTTAGCCAGAAAACAATTTGCTATAAATTATCGTTCAGTTTAGTCCCTAAGACGAGGTTCTAATCTCGTTCCTGGTACTTCATAGCACAGAACCATTACCTCATCCAACGGCATAACTCAAGTGTCAACTCTAGGTACACCCATCTCAAGTAAACCCCCTTCCTGACCCCACTCCTGTACAAGCTCACTGAAGGCAGTGAGCCTCTAGGTCATACACTCTCCCAGGATAAGTGCAACATCAGAGAGGACATACAATGCTTCCAGACACTGCCATACACTTCCCCCCCCCAATGGGAAAAGAAGGGAGTGACTGGCACATAGACATTGTGGAGACAATGTTCCATCCTGTCCTCTTCCCTTTCTGATATTCTGCATAGCACCAGGGACATGTGAAAGACAAGCCTGACCTCTCCTCTCTCTGGGCCCCAGGTGACTGAGCCCCAGCTGAGGGAAAAGTGCAACTGCCAACACCATTAACCAAAGAAATACATTATAATAGACACATATATCACATAAAAATATTATGCAGTACAATGCATTAGAACATCATCTTGCAATTTTCCATATATCCACCTTAAAACAACCCTTGCTGCTTTGTTCTGTGCAATCTGCATCCAAATGTTTTCCTGGCCCACCGCTCCACCCTGGACTTGAACAGCCTTTACGACCAGGTCCACCTATTCAAGGCAGCAGTGCCCATCTTCGCCTGGTCCCTAAAGGACTTGCTCTCAAACGCAGCCCCAGCACTTCACACAGGAGCAACAGATCAATAGACACCCTCTCCCAGACCAGCGAGACCCTCCCCCCGGACCTACACCAAGAGGACCTACATCTAGACCACAACACCACCAGCCACATCCACACCCCCACCCCAATCAACATCCCCCTAAGTCAACCATGCTCACAGCCCATTTAGGCCCCCTCAGATCAGACCTAAGCCCCTCTTGCCCACCCCATGCCCCCCACTCCCATAAAGAGAGCCTCAACAACGAAGTCACACATACGCCTGGTCCGTGAGCGGGCAAACAGGCCTAACCTCCACTCTTGCACAAGCCCAAGTCAATGGCATGTACCACATGCTCAGCAGGCTCTGCTCGCCCTTACTGGCCTAAGGTCAAACCACACGACCAACAACATTGGACACTTTATGGAACACGAAGCCTTCACCATCTCATCCTGTAACATCCAAGGCTTGAGGTCATCTGCCTTTGGCCTAAAGAGCAGGAACCTGGACTTCATCAAAGAAATCAGAAATACAGACATTGTCATCCTGCAAGAAACCTGGTATAGAGGAGACTGGTTGCCCTCTAGGTTACAGGGAGCTGGTAGTCCCATCCATCAAACTACTAGGTGTGAAACAGGGAAGGGACTCAGGGGGTATGCTAATTTGGTATAGAGCAGACGTAACTCACACTATTAAATTAATCAAAACAGGAACATTTTACATTTGGCTAGAAATTCAAAATGAAATGATCTTAACATAGAAAAATGTCCTCCTGTGTGCTACCTATATCCCCCCACTAGAATCCCCATAATTGAATGAAGACAGCTTCTCCATCCTGGAGGGGGAAATCCATCATTTCCAGGCCCAGGACATGTACTTGTCTTTGGCGACCTAAATGCCAGAATCAGACAAGAACCTGACACCCTCAGCACACAGGGGGACAAACACCTGCCTGGAGGTGACAGCATTCCCTGCCCCATATGCCCCCTTAGGCACAACTGTGACAACATAACCAACAAAAACGGGTCACAACTCCTGCAGCTCTGTCACACGCTGGGTATGTACATAGTCAATGGTAGGCTTCGAGGGGACTCCTAAGGTAGGTACACTTATAGCTCATCTCTTGGCAGGAGTACTATAGAATACTTTATCACTGACCTCAAAACAGAGTCTATCAGAGCGTTCACAGTCAGCCCACTGACACCCCTATCAGACCACAGCAAAATCACAGTCTACTTGAACAGATCAATACTCAATCATGAGGCATCAAAGCCAAGGAACTGAATACATTTAAGAACGGCTATGTAATGTAACTGAAGAATCCATAGACTCTGAACACTTCTGGGACAATTCGAAAACACTAAACAAGCAACAACACAAAGAATTATCTTTCCAAAATGGAGATGTATTGGTAAACCACTTCTCCAATCTTTTTGGCTCTATAAAAAAGAACAAACAGCAAAAACATGTACATGATCAAAAACAAATCTTAGACTCAACTATTAAATACTTCCAGAACCCACTGGATTCTCCAATTACACTGAATAAACTACAGGACAAAATAAAACCCTCCAACCCAAAAAGGCCTGTGGTGTTGATGGTATCCTTAATTAAATGTTAAGATATACAGACAACAAATTCCAATTGGCTATACTTAAACTCTTTCACATCATCCGTAGCACTGGCATCTTCCCCAAAAGAACCAAGGACTGATCACCCCAATCCACAAAAGGGGAGACAAATTTGACCCCAATAACTACCGTGGGATATGCGTCAACAGCAACCTTGGGAAAATCCTCTGCATTATCATTAACAGCAGACTCGTACATTTCCTCAGTGAAAACAATGTACTGAGCAAATGTCAAATTGGCTTTTTACCAAATTACCATACAACAGACCACGTATTCACCCTGCACCCTAACTGACAAACAAACAAATGAAAACAAAGGCAAAGTCTTCTCATGCTTTGTTGATTTCAAAAAAGCCTTTGACTCAATTTGGCATGAGGGTCTGCTATACACACTGATGGAAAGTGGTGTTGGGGGAAAAACATACAACATTATAAAATCCATGTACACAAACATCAAGTGTGCGGTTAAAATTGGCAAAAAACACACATTTCTTCAACAGGGCCATGGGGTGAGACAAAGATGCAGCTTAATCCACACCCTCTTCAACATATACATCAACGAATTGGCGAGGGCACTAGAGCAGTCTCAGCACCCGGCCTCACCCTACTAGAATCAGCAGTCAAATGTCTACTATTCGCTGATGATCTGGTGCTTCTGTCCCCAACCAAGGAGGGCCTACAGCAGCACCTAGATCTCCTGCACAGATTCTGCCAGAGCTGGGCCCTGACAGTAAATCTCAGGAAGACCAAAATAATGGTGTTCCGAAAAGGTCCTGTTGCCAGAACCACAAATCAAATTCCATCTCAACACTGTTGCATTAGAGCACACAAAAAACTATACATACCTCGGCCTAAACATCAGCGCCACAAGATCAATGAACAAAATGCAGAAAAGAGATGTTAAATTCTACAACCACCTAAAAGGAAGCGATTCCCAAACCTTCCTTAACAGAGCCATCACCTACAGAGAGATGAACCTGGAGAAGAGTCCCTAAAGCAAGCTGGTCCTGGGGCTCTGTTCACCACCACAAACAGACCCCACAGAGACCCCCCAGGACAACAGCACAATTAGACCCCAAAAAATCATGAGAAAACAAAAAGATAATTTCTTGACACATTGGAAAGAATTAACAAGAAAACAGAGCAAACTAGAATGCTACACAGAGAGTACACAGAGGCAGAATACCTGACCACTGTGACTGAACCAAACTTAAGGAAGGCTTTGACTATGTACAGACTCAGCGAGCATAGCCTTGCTATTGAGAAAGGCCGCAGTAGGCAGACCTGACTCTGAAGAGAAGACAGGCTATGTGCTCACTGCCCACAAAATGAGGTGGAAACTGAGCTGCACTTCCTAAACTCCTGCCCAATGTATGACCATATTAGAGACACATATTTCCCTGAGATTACACAGATCCACAAAGAATTCAAAAAACAAACCACATTTTTATCTACTGGGTGAAATTCCACAGTGTGCCATCACAGCAGCAATATTTGTGACCTTTTGCCACAAGAGAAAGGCAATCAGTGAAGAACAAAAAACACCATTGTAAATACAACCCATATTTATGTTTATTTATTTTCCCTTTTGTACTTGAACCATTTGCACATCGTTACAACACTGAACATATGACATTTTAAATGAGAGGATGGGACAAAGGAGAGAGAGATAAAAATATAGAGGGAGAAGGAGGGGATAGGGAGATAAAGGAAGACATTGAAAGAGAGAGAGGGGGAGAGAGAGAGATAGGAGGGGATAGGGAGACAAAGGAAGGAATTGAAAGAGAGAGAGAGGGGGAGAGAGGGAGATAGGAGGGGATAGAGAGACAAAGGAAGGAATTGAAAGAGAGAGAGAGGGGGGAGAGAGAGATAGGAGGGGATAGGGAGATAAAGGAAGGAATTGAAAGAGAGAGAGGGGGAGAGAGAGAGATAGGAGGGGATAGGGAGACAAAGGAAGGAATTGAAAGAGAGAGAGAGGGGGGAGAGAGAGATAGGAGGGGATAGGGAGACAAAGGAAGGAATTGAAAGAGAGAGAGAGAGAGAGAGAGGGAGAGGGGGGAGAGATGCAACAAATTAGAGATAAAGAACCAAATAACCTGGAAGAAATAAATAAATCAAGTGAGAGAGGCTGTGTGTGTGTGTGTGTGTGTGTGTGTGTGTGTGTGTGTGTGTGTGTGTGTGTGTGTGTGTGTGTGTGTGTGTGTGTGTGTGTGTGTGTGTGTGTGTGTGTGTGTGTGTGTGTGCGTGTGCGTGTGCGTGTGCGTGTGTGTGTGTTCTTCTCTAACGATAATTAGTTTGAGACATTGTTTATTCAACCACTGCACTGCAGCCAATCTCCCGGAGGTGTGTGTGTGTGTGTGTGTGTGTGTGTGTGTGTGTGTGTGTGTGTGTGTGTGTGTGTGTGTGTGTGTGTGTGTGTGTGTGTGTGTGTGTGTGTGTGTGTGTGTCACCCAGGGGCATGTCAACATATAACTAACTAATGTTTACTCATATTAACAAAGCAAATAGAGGGACACATAGTCCAGATAGACAGCAATAAAAACTGAGAGGCACAGAGTTCAGTCAGAGGAAAGACGAAGAGAAATGGAGGAACTTATTCAAGAAAGATCCAGTGTAAATATATTATAAAAAAAGAAATCGATCTGGATGGAATATGGGGGAAAATGGACCAAATTCTTCTTCAATCTTCAACATAGATATGCTACCAAAAATAATTTACAAATTGGACGGATTCACCAAATTTGAAAGAGGAAGCAAAGTATTGTAAACATATGTTTTAATTTAAATCCTCCTCCATCTCCATGAACCAAAGTTAATTTTAAGGTTTAAAACAAATATTAATCATGTAAAAATAACATCTGTACAGAAAGGCTCATGTGAAGGGCCAAATTTCAGAGGTACCTCTTAAAGCCTTTAAGACTGGGAAAACTCCAGGCTGGATGACATACCAGTGGAAGTACACAAAGGAACCTCCAGGCTGGATGACATAACAGTGGAAGTACACAAAGGAACCTCCAGGCTGGATGACATAACAGTGGAAGTACACAAAGGAACCTCCAGGCTGATGACATACCAGTGGAAGTACACAAAGGAACCTCCAGGCTGGATGACATAACAGTGGAAGTACACAAAGGAACCTCCAGGCTGGATGACATACCAGTGGAAGTACACAAAGGAACCTCCAGGCTGGATGACATACCAGTGGAAGTACACAAAGGAACCTCCAGGCTGGATGACATACCAGTGGAAGTACACAAAGGAACCTCCAGGCTGGATGACATAACAGTGGAAGTACACAAAGGAACCTCCAGGCTGGATGACATAACAGTGGAAGTACACAAAGGAACCTCCAGGCTGGATGACATAACAGTGGAAGTACACAAAGGAACCTCCAGGCTGGATGACAAACCAGTGGAAGTACACAAAGGAAATTCCAGGTTGGATGACAAACCAGTGGAAGTACACAAAGGAACCTCCAGGCTGGATGACAAACCAGTGGAAGTACACAAAGGAACCTCCAGGCTGGATGACATACCAGTGGAAGTACACAAAGGTTTTTATAAGATACGTCCTGGAAGCACTAGGACAAACCTTGAGATGTTTCTAAAACTTCATTGGAGTCCACCTGTGATATATTCAATTGATTGGACATGATTTGGAAAGGCACACGCCTGTCTATATAAAAACTATGCAACAACTGCTGAGATCAAAGGAATCGTCCGTAAAGCTCAGAGACAGGATTGTGTCGAGGCACAGATCTGGGGAAGGGACCAAAAAAAATGTCTGCAGCACTGAAGGTCCCCAAGAACACAGTGGCCTCCATCACTCTTATTTGGAAAAAAAGTTTGGAGCCCCCAAAACTCTTCCTAGAGCTGGCCACACGGCCAAACTGAGCAATCGGGGGGAAAGGGCCTTGGTCAGGGAGTAAACCAGGAACCCGAGGGTCAATCTGACAGAGCTCCAGAGTTCCTCTGTGGAGATGGGAGAACCTTCCAGAAGAACAACCATCCCTGCAGCACTTCCCCAATCATGTCTTTATGGTAGAGTGGCCAGACAGAAGCCTCTCCTCAGTAAAAGGCACATGACAGCCCGCTTGGAGTTTGCCAAAGGCACGTAAATGACTCTCAGATCATGAGAAACAAGATTCTCTGGTCTGATGAAACCAAGATTGAAACTGTTTTGGCCTGAATGTGTGGTGAAGGGGGAGAAGGAGAGGAGGGAGGGAAAGAGAGGGGAAGAAAGACATCGTACCTCTGCACATCGACTCGGTACTGCTTTCCCCTATATTATCATTACTCATTGTGTATGCATTCCTCGTGCAATTATTATCAG
The DNA here is from genome assembly GCF_036934945.1 of Oncorhynchus masou masou. Classification (NCBI taxonomy): domain Eukaryota; kingdom Metazoa; phylum Chordata; class Actinopteri; order Salmoniformes; family Salmonidae; genus Oncorhynchus; species Oncorhynchus masou. The sequence continues at coordinate 21,438 of NW_027009442.1, read as the reverse complement.
TAGTAGTAGTATTATGATTATCATTATGATTTGAATTATTATTATTATTATTATTAGTAGTAAAGTAGTATAATGATTAGAATTATTATTAGTAGTAGTATAGTAGTATAATGATTAGAATTATTAGTAGTATTAGTATAGTAGTATTATGATTATAATTATTATTAGTAGTAGTAGTATAGTAGTATTATGACTATAATTATTATTAGTAGTAGTATAGTAGTATTATGATTATAATTATTATTAGTAGTAGTATAGTAGTATTATGATTACAATTATAATTATTATTATTAGTAGTAGTAGTAGTAGTAGTAGTATAGTAGTATAATGATTATAATAATAATAATTATTATTATTAGTAGTAGTAGTATAGTAGTATTATGATTATCATTATAATTTGTGATTATTATTATTATTAGTAGTAGTAGTATAGTAGTATTATGATTATTATTATTATTAGTAGTATAGTAGTATTATGATTATTATTATTATTAGTAGTATAGTAGTATTATGATTATTATTATTATTAGTAGTATAGTAGTATTATGATTATTATTATTATTAGTAGTATAGTAGTATTATGATTATTATTATTAGTAGTAGTAGTATAGTAGTATTATGATTATCATTATGATTTTGATTATTATTAGTATTATTATGATCTAGAATAATCAGAATGATAATAATACTACTAAAAATATGAATTATTATTATTATGATTATTTTTATTTTAGGGTTATATATACAAGTATATATATATATTTACCAAAAAGTTTACGTGCAGTTGGAAGTGATGCAGATCATTACATTGATAGAACTCACAATCTATCTGCAATATTAAAGCTGATCTATATATATATATACTCATAAGTCATGCGAACCTGAGATCCAATCAGAGGTTACCTCCCTGTAAGGTTATTATGGCTACCAGGAAGGTAACCGTGGTGTTGAGTTTGATGGGCGCTGACACTTCTTGTATCCTGTCATGCCCATATTTGGACAGTTATATAAAGTATGCATGAATATTTGAAGATTGATGTTTAAATAATTTAATAGTTTCATTTAGGACATTTTTCTCTGAGATTAAATGAAAGTGGGAATTCCATCGCAATCTAGGAAATGAATCATATGAACATATATACTCCATAAACTACCATCACAATCTAGGGAATGAATCATATGAACATATATACTCCATATACTACCATCACAATCTAGGGAATGAATCATATGAACATATATACTCCATATACTACCATCACAATCTAGGGAATGAATCATATGAACATATATACTCCATATACTACCATCACAATCTAGGGAATGAATCATATGAACATATATACTCCATATACTACCATCACAATCTAGGAAATGAATCATATGAACATATATACTCCATATACTACCATCACAATCTAGGGAATGAATCACATGAACATATATAGTCATATTCATGATATATATCACACACACACACACACACACACACACACACACACACACACACACACACACACACACACACACACACACACACACACACACACACACACACATACATGCAGGTAAAAACGTCAGCTTGTGTTTTAATGATGAGACATGAAGTTAAAATGACCACTGAGGTAAAACAAAAAGCAACAAGACCGACTGAAATGAAATTGGAGTCAAATGTTTGACCTGTTGCTAAGAAACGAAGTGTGAGAAAAAATAAGAAAGTGAGAGGGGGCAACAAGGAGAGAAGGAGAGAGAGAGAGAGAGAGAGAGAGAGAAAGTGAGAGGGGGGAAAGGAGAGAAGGAGAGAGAGGAGGAGACACATATTTCCCTCAGATTACACAGACAGAATTAGAAAACAACTCCCATATCTACTGGGTGAAATACCACAGTGTGACATCACAGCAGCAAGATTTGTGACCTGTTATCACAAGAAAAGGTTGAACAGTGAAGATCAAACACCATTGTAAATACAACCTGTATTTATGTTTATTTATTTTCCCTTTTGTACTTTAACTATTTACACATCAAGACAACACTGTATATAGATACAGTATAATATGACATTTGACATGTCTTTATTCTTTTGGAACTTTTGTGAGTGTACTGTTTACTGTTCATTTTGTTTATTATCTATTTCTCTCGCTTTGGCATAGTATACATATGTTTCCCATGCCAATAAAGCCCCTAAATGTAATTGAGAGAGTGAGAGAAAGAGGACAGAGAGAGAGAGGACAGAGAGAGATTAAGAGGACAGAGAGAGAGAGAGAGAGAGAAAGAGGACAGAGAGAGAGAGGACAGAGAGAGAGAAAGAGGACAGAGAGAGAGAGAGAAAGAGGACAGAGAGAGAGAGAAAGAGGACAGAGATAGAGAGGACAGAGAGAGAGAGAAAGAGGACAGAGAGAGGACAAAGAGAGAGAGAGAAGATCAAACACTATTGTAAATACAACTCATATTTATGTTTATTAATTTCCCTTTTTGTAACTTTAACTATTTGGAATGCAAAGATATTTCCATGCCAATAAAGGCCTTAAACGGAATTAAAATTGAGAGAGGGGTAGAGGGCAGGGAGTGAGAGAGAGAGAGAGAGAGAGAGAGAGAGAGAGAGAGAGAAAGAGGGCAGGGAGAGAGAGAAGCAAAGTTTAATTCTATTCTTATCCGTGTCTTTCTCTCCAGTCTCTCTGCAGCCACAACATTGATGACGCAGTAACAACCTGCAAACACTGCTATGGTATGACAGTCACGACGGAGAAAGAGGTGGAGAGAGGGATGGGAGGGAAAGGAAGAAGGTGGGGAGGGAGGGAGGGCTGGAGGGAGGGAGGTAGAGAGAAAGGGGGAAAGGGAGAGGAGGAAGAGAGAGAGAGGGAGAGGGATGGGAGGGAAAGGAAGAAGGTGGGGAGGGAGGGCTGGAGGGAGGGAGAGAGAAAGGGGGAAAGGGAGAGGGAGGGAGGGAGAGAGAGAGTGGAGAAAGAGGGGCGTATACAGAGAGAGAGCAGGCGGAGAGGGTGTGGCGAAAGGAGAGAGAAAGAGGGGGGTAGGGGGCATGAATACAGAGAGAGAGGGGAGGAGAGGATGAAAAGGGTAGAGAGAGGTAAAGGGGAGGGAAAGAGGGAGAAAGGGGGAGAGTGAGGAAGGAGAGAGGGAGAGGAAGAGAGGGATAGAAGGTGATAGAACCAGAGACTGCACGCAGAATACCTGACCTCTGTGACCCAAATATAAGGAAAGCCGTTGACTATGTACAGCCTCAGTGAGCATAGCCTTGCTACTGAGAGAGGCCGCCGTAGGCAGACCTGGAATTACAAATGACACACACACACACACGTACCCGCACACACACACACACACACACACACACACACACACACACACACACACACACACACACACACACACACACACACACACACACACACACACACACACACACACACACACACACAACACACAAACACACACATGTCGTAGGCAGACATGGCTCTCAAGAGAAGACAGGCTATGTGCTCACTGCGTACAAAATGAGATGGAAACTGAGCTGCACTTCCTAACCTCCTGTCAAATGTAAAGACCATATTAGTTAAAGACACATATTTCGCTCAGATTACACAGACCCACAAATAATTTCAAAAACAAATCACATTTTTATCTACTGGGAGAAATACCACAGTGTGTCATCACAACAGCAAGATTTGTAACCTGTTGCCAAAACAAAGAGAAACAACTGAAGAACAAACACCATGTAAATCCAAACCGTTCTTATGTTGATTTATTTTCTCTTTTGTATATTTGTTTAGTTCACTTTTGTTTATTATCTATTTCAATTGATTTGGCAATGTAAACATATGTTTCCCATGCCAATAAAGCCCTTTGAATTGAATTGAGAGAGAGAGGGGGGGGGGGCAGAGAGAGATCGTGATAGAAAGGGAGAAGGAAGATGAGCGAAGGGG
>NW_027009442.1:0-12500 GCF_036934945.1 Oncorhynchus masou masou | reverse complement strand
TATATTGGAAAGGAACAACAATCACTGCCCGGCCATCCCGAGTTCATCAGGCCAGTCAATTTTGCATTTCTGCAGAATTTTTGAGCATGTCAAATTTCTTATGACATTTGGCCCCCACAAAACATATGCCTTATGCACAAGTAAAAAAAAAAAAAAAATTATAATAATAAAATATGACTAAAGTATGTTGATACAGTTCTTATATGTGTGTAATTGACATAAAATTCGAAAGAATTTCAAAAAACGGTCCAGAAAGCACTTTTTTAGGGGTGTGTGAAGTTTTTTATGAAATTTTGCAATTTTTGACTTTTGACTTCCTATGAAATCCTATTGCAAATGGACAAAACATATGCCTTATGCGCAAGTAATAAAAACAAAATTATGATAATAAAATTGGACTAAAGTATATTCATACAGTTCTTACACATGTGTAATTGTCAAAAAAAGCGAAAGAATTTCGAAAAACGGTCCAGAAAGCACTTTTTTAAGGGGTGATAAGTTTTTGACAAAAAAATCATTTTTTCAAAATTTGGAGTGGAGCGACACATGCCACCTGTTGGATTTTTGAAGTGTTACAACTGGCAATTGCCATATGGCATTTGAAAAACATTTTGCATGAATCAACGCCGAATTGGGTGGTATTGGACATCGTGTACATGGTTTGCCCTATGCCAATGTTTTCCCATTCATTTTTGGCCATTTCAGGGGGGTATTCCCTTACATCACTCGTGGTGTTGATTTCATCATGTCCATTTGGTGATGTTTTCTCACTTTGCAAAGTCACTGTGCATTTGCAATATGGTTCAATGGGCATTCACCATCACGAATTTGTCATGCTATAAACATCATGCAGGAATGCGAAATTGACTGGCCCGATGAACTCGGGATGGCTGGGCAGTGATTCTGGTACCTCTCCATCGTTCGTTAGGGTTGATTTCAGAATGTCACTTTTGGTGATGGTACCTCACTGTTTAAACATATTGCAAATGGACAAGAGTCACCAGCAAGTCACCGTCCATCAGTCAATTAGATATCATTCTGACACCAAACTGATACAAACTGACACCAAACCCACTTTATGTCCATTTGTTTATGTTTTCTCACTTTTGCAAAGTCACTGTGCATTTGCAATATGGTTCAATGGGCATTCACCATCACGAATTTGTCATGCTATAAAAATCGTGCAGGAATGCAAAATTGACTGGCCCGATGAACTCGGGATGGCTGGGCAGTGATTCTGGTACCTCTCCATTGCTCGTTAGGGTTGATTTCAGAATGTCACTTTTGGTGATGGTACCTCACTGTTTAAACATATGGACAAGAGTCACCAGCAAGTCACCGTCCATCAGTCAATTTGATATCATTCTGACACCAAACTGATACAAACTGACACCAAACCCACTTTTCCCAACTCATTTAAAAGCCAACTATCACATATGTCAGAGCAGGCCCATAATTCACAGCGCCTTTAGTTTAAAACATAATAAAAACGTAAAACACATAGTTACATTCTAGCTGCGGTTCCTGTTCGGACATTATGTGTAGTGAGGTGACCCCGAATCCCGAGTTTCGGCTCGATCGGGTCCTTCGGTGCCCGAGTAAAACCCTAATTGGTGCTGAAAATCCACTTTTTTCCATGACTTGCTACGGGGTCCTTGAATGAGCTATCTGACAGAAACGTTGGGGTCCGTCTCTATGGGCCGAGCCGGTTTCAATGCACCTAGTCTTGTGTCTCTGAGACTTTTCTAAATGTCGCCATTTTCGTAATGGTCAAAATGAATTGAAGTCATTGCAAATGTACCAGGCTGTTTCTCGGTCCGAGAACCTTCTAGAGCCACCTAACTCACCACGCACTATCGACCTGAGGTCTAGAACAGGTTTCTAAAGTTTGGAACTCTAGGTCTGACGGTTCTTTTTTAGCTCGAACAAAGCTAACTATTGGAGGCACTGTCAGTCTCTACGCTCCCCAATATGTCCCTCCTTCCAAGTTGTGTATCTGTGTGATTTAGTTTTCCTTTGAATTTTTATGGGAAAAATGACTGATTTACAGTTCATGGGGGTTGCCTAATCACACATATAAAGTTTTGGACAGATCTGATTTTTTTAACCCTTCCAAACAGCCCCTGAGACACCAATTATGGCACTTCCGGTTGGCACAGGAAGCTATAAGTCAACACATATCCTCATTGGGGTATGCCTTTACAGAATCCTGAGTTTTAAGTCTTTACGTTAAGAATTGACTGATTTACACAGGGTTCAATGCACTATGTATATCAAATTGCAGGCAGTGTATGGATATACACTTTCAGGATGATTTTAAGCACTTCCGGTTGGTCCAGGAAGCTTAGAATCGACACAGGTAGACCTCATAGTGTCTTGATGGACTGTCATCAAAGACAGGTTCAGAAGGCATTCACAACCCACATAGGCCTCAGGTTGAATTTAGAGGAGCAAGCAATATATTCCTATGGGGAGAGAAGTCAATGCAAACTGTTTGATGTAAACACCTTATTTTAAATGTGAAGGGTTAATGCCACACAGTCAAGGTTAGGCTTGCACGGATCGGGAGGACCTTAGGAACGTACCAGAGGTCGAATTTTGTTTCTCACCCTAACGGTTCTCTCACTGTCACCCAAAAGCAAATGACATTGTGGGGCAGGCTTCATTTTGGGCCTACTGTTCTAATGGTCGCTGTGCTTAGACCGAGCGAGCTACGGACAAGCGGGATATCTCGTTGAACTCGGCACGGCCTAGGGATTATGGTAATGTCATTAACTGCTCTCTGTGTCTTTAAGCACCGCACTTTGTCACTCCATCCTTGCTGTGTGTGTGTGTGAGAGATTTTCTTTGACATCTGTTGGGAGAAATGACTGATTTTACAGTTCAGGAGGGTTGCCTAATCACACATATGACGTTTTGAAAAGATCTGCCCTTTTTAACCCTTGGAAACAGCCACTATGACACCATTTAAGGCACTTCCTGTTGGCACAGGAAGCTATAAATAAACTCATATCCTGATTGGGGTATGCCTTTACAGAATCCTGAGTTTTAAGTCTTTACGTTAAGAACTGAGTTATTTACGGAGGGTTTAGTGAGTGTGTGTTATTTCAGAAAATCATAGAAAAATCACAGAAATCTCGCAGAGCTCCGCAGCACACTTTAAAAATATTCGTATAAACACCCTGCAACTGGATCTGTAACTGTTGAAAAAAAAACACCTATATTTGAACATCACCAATCTGTCATTGTACGATTTCTCTTAAATGACGATAGATAAATGGCTGATTTTTTTTTTATTGACACCGGAGGCTCCTTGACTTTGACGTGAAGTGAAAAAATAATTTCTCTATTTTCATTTTGGACCTTTAATCCCAGAAAAATGGCCATAACTCAAAAACCGTTGAGGCCTAGACGCCATCTTGTTTGGGGCCAACTGCCCATTATGCCAAGCCTACGCTCACCAAGTTTCGGCTTCGAAATATTTTCAGTTTTCGAGATAAGGCCCCGTCGTGAATCGTGATGTTTTGTCAAATTGCAATATGATTGCTTATGTCCTCTTGTGGGATTTTCCGGGATAGCGACACTTCAGTCAGGTCCGGCCCTTCAGTTTTGGACGTCTAGTACTACAGACTTTCTCACAACCATAACACTTATGTTGTGCTGGTGTGCCTTCTTCACCACACTGTCTGTGTGGGTGGACCATTTCAGTTTGTCTGTGATGTATATACAGACCACAACAACACCTCAGTCCCAGGAGCTTAAAACTTGCCACCACACTTCTCCATTCTGACCCTTAAAACTGATGTGGATGTGGAGGTGCTCCTTCTGCTGTTTCCTGAAGTCCACGATCATCTCCTTTGTTTTGTTGACGTTGAGTGAGAGGTTGTTCTCCTGACACCACACTCTGAGGGCCCTCACCTCCTCCCTGTAGGCTGTCTCGTCGTTGTTGGTGATCAAGCCCACTACTGTTGTGTCGTCTGCAAACTTGATGATTGAGTTGGAGGGGTGCATGGCCACGCAGTCGTGGGTGAACAGGGAGTACAGGAGAGGGCTGAGCACACACCCTTGTGGGGCCACAGTGTTGTGGGTTAGATGTTGTTTCCTACCTTCACCACCTTGGGGCGGGCCATCAGAAAGTCCAAGACTAAGTTGCACAGTAAGGGGTTGAGACCCAGAACCTCCAGCTTGATGATGAGCTTGGAGGGTACAATGGTGTTGAATGCTGAGCAGTAGTCAATGAACAGCATTCTCACATAGGTATTATTTTTGTCCAGATGGGGCAGTGTGCAGTGCGATGTCGATCGTGTCATCTGTGGACCTGTTGGGGCGGTATTTACTGCAGTATTGACTAGTGTTTTCTTTTTGTTTAAAAAAAGAATTCAACTTCATATAGTAAGTACAGCACATGATGAAGGGATACTACAGTGTGTAATATAGTATTCTACAGTATACTACAACAACATCATATAGTAAGTACAGCACATGATCAAGTGATACTACAGTGTGTACTATAGTATTCTACAGTGTACTACTACAACATCATATAGTAAGTACAGCACATGATCTAGGGATACTACAGTGTGTAATATAGTATTCTACAGTATACTACTACAACATCATATAGTAAGTACAGCACATGATCAAGGGATACTACAGTGTGTACTATAGTATTCTACAGTATACTACTACAACATCATATAGTAAGTACAGCACATGATGAAGGGATACTACAGTGTGTACTATAGTATTCTACAGTATACTACAACAACATCATATAGTAAGTACAGCACATGATCAAGTGATACTACCGTGTGTAGTATAGTATTCTACAGTATACTACAACAACATCATATAGTAAGTACAGCACATGATCAAGGGATACTACACTGTGTACTATAGTATTCTACAGTATACTACTACAACATCATATAGTAAGTACAGCACATGATCTAGGGATACTACAGTGTGTACTATAGTATTCTACAGTATACTACAACAACATCATATAGTAAGTACAGCACATGATCAAGGGATACTACAGTGTGTACTATAGTATTCTACAGTATACTACTACAACATCATATAGTAAGTACAGCACATGATCAGGGATATACAGTGTGTACTATAGTATTCTACAGTATACTACTACAACATCATATAGTAAGTACAGCACATGATCAAGGGATACTACAGTGTGTACTATAGTATTCTACAGTATACTACTACAACATCATATAGTAAGTACAGCACATGATGAAGGGATACTACAGTGTGTACTACAGTATACTACAACAACATCATATAGTAAGTACAGCACATGATCTAGGGATACTAGTGTGTATACTACTACAAACAACATCATATAGTAAGTACAGCACATGATCAAGGGATACTACACTGTGTACTATAGTATTCTACAGTATACTACTACAACATCATATAGTAAGTACAGCACATGATCAAGGGATACTACAGTGTGTACTATAGTATTCTACAGTATACTACTACAACATCATATAGTAAGTACAGCACATGATCAAGGGATACTACAGTGTGTAATATAGTATTCTATATATACTACAACATCATATAGTAAGTACAGCACATGATCAGGGATACTACACTGTACTATAGTATTCTACAGTATACTACTACATCATATAGTAAGTACAGCACATGATCAAGTGATACTACAGTGTACTATAGTATTCTACAGTATACTACAACAACATCATATAGTAAGTACAGCACATGACAGTATACTACAGTGTGTACAACATCATATAGTAAGTACAGCACATGATCAAGGGATACTACAGTGTGTACTATAGTATTCTACAGTAGTACTGTAAGTACTGTAGGCTGCGTCACATCCGGATGTGACTGGGAGTCCCATTGGGCGGCACACAATTGGCCCAGTGTCGTCCGGGTTCGGCCCGGGGAAGGCCGTCATTGTTCTGTCAATAAGAATTTGTTCTTAACTGAATTGCCTAGTTAAATAAAGGTTAAATTTAAAAAATTAAAAAAAAAATTTTTTTAAATGAGGTATTCGATAGTAAACTGTAGTATTTTCTACGTGGGTGGGGACGCCCTGTACCCAAGTGAACGAATGGCAGGAATCAACACATTTGAGCATTTGATGACACATTCTCAGTATGGTTGAGCAGTACGCTGATATTTGGTGCTTACTGCATTCGTTTTTTTCTACACAGTACAATCTAAATACTATGTAGTACGATCAGTAGTACACAGTACGTAGTTTTAGTAAGTGGTAGGCAGTACAGATGTCAGACATGGCCAATAATGATGCCCCCTGTCACGTTCTGACCTTTGTTTGGTCTGTATTTAGTGTGGTCAGGGCGTGAGTTGGGGTGGGCAGTCTATGTTTTGTGTTTCTATGTTTAGGTTTCTGTTTCGGCCTGGTATGGTTCTCAATCAGAGGCAGGTGTCGTTAGCTGTCTCTGATTGAGAATCATACTGAGGGAGCCTGGGTTTCACTGTTGGTTTGTGGGTGTTTGTTTCCGTGTCTGTGTTTTTTGGTTTTGTTCTTTCACGTATTCGTTTATTGTTTTTGTATTTTCATAGTGTTCAGTTTATGTTTTATAATAAACGATATGGACACTTACCACGCTGCGTTTTGGTCTGATCCCTGCTACACCTCCTCTTCAGACGAAGAGGAGGAAATCTGCCGTTACACCACCTTTGTCCTCGCTAGCGTGACCATCTAGTGACTATCCTCTCCTCATTGGCCAGTGTCTGTTGTGTTGGGTTGTAATCGCATGGCTTCCAATTCTAGTATTCTACCATTCTGCTGTATCATTTTAACATTCTAGTATTCCAAAATTCTGCTGTAACATTTTAACATTCTAGTATTCTAACATTCTGCTGTATTATTTTAACATTCTAGTATTCCAATGTTCTGCTGTATCATTTTAACATTCTAGTATTCCATCATTTTAACATTCTGCTGTATCATTTTAACATTTTAAGATTCTAGTATTCATAACATTCTGCTGTATCATTTTAACATTCTAGTATTCCAACATTCTGAAATGCTAACAGAATGAGGTCACAATGGTTTATTTTCTCTGAACAAAACATTCCACGAGGAACTCCTGAAAAAAACACATCAAACATTCTGATTCACCCCAACACTGATACCACACAATCATTTGTTGCAGTTGTAGCAGAAATTTAATCTGTACATAGGACACAACATAATAACAAGTCATGTTCAGTGGTGGTAACAGAATGAGTCCTCTGCTGATGTCTGTCAGCATGGTAACAGAATGAGTCCTCTGTTTCTGTCAACAAAGGTAACAGAATGAGTCCTCTGTTTCTGTCAACATGGTAACAGAATGAGTCCTCTGTTTCTGTCAGCATGGTAACAGAATGAGTCCTCCACTGCTGTCTGTCAGCATGGTAACAGAATGAGTCATCTGCTGCTGTCTGTCAGCATGGTAACAGAATGAGTCCTCCACTGCTGTCTGTCAGCATGGTAACAGAATGAGTCTTTACTACTGCTGTCTGTCAGCATGGTAACAGAATGAGTCCTCTGCTGCTGTCTGTAAGCATGGTAACAGAATGAGTCTTTCCACTGCTGTCTGTTAGCATGGTAACAGAATGAGTCCTCCACTGTTGTCTGTAAGCATGGTAACAGAATGAGTCCTCCACTGCTGTCTGTCAGCATGGTAACAGAATGAGTCCTCCACTGCTGTCTGTCAACATGGTAACAGAATGAGTCTTTACTACTGCTGTCTGTCAGCATGGTAACAGAATGAGTCCTCCACTGCTGTCTGTCAGCATGGTAACAGAATGAGTCTTTACATGGTAACAGAATGTTGTTGTCAGCATGGTAACAGAATGAGTCCTCTGCTTCTGTCTGTCAGCATGGTAACAGAATGAGTCCTCCACTGCTGTCTGTCAGCATGGTAACAGAATGAGTCTTTACTACTGCTGTCTGTCAGCATGGTAACAGAATGAGTCCTCCGCTGCTGTCTGTCAGCATGGTAACAGAATAGTCCTCCACTGCTGTCTGTCAGCATGGTAACAGAATGAGTCCTCTGCTTGTCTGTTCAGCATGGTAACAGAATGAGTCCTCCACTGCTTCTGTCAGCATGGTAACAGAATGAGTCCTCACGCTGATGTCTGTCAGCATGGTAACAGAATGAGTCCTCTGCTGTTGCCATGGTAACAGAATGGTAACATAATGAGTCCTCCACTTCTGTCTGTCAGCATGGTAACAGAATGAGTCCTTGACTGGGATCTCTGGTCTGAGTCAGCATGGCATAACAGAATGTCTTTACTCCTCCATGGTAACAGAATGAGTCCTCTGTTTCTGTCAGCATGGTAACAGAATGAGTCCTCTGCTGATGTCTGTCAGCATGGTAACAGAATGAGTCATCCGCTCTTCCGTCAGCATGGTAACTGTCTTTACTACTGTTGTCAGCATGGTAACAGAATGAGTCCTCTGCTGCTGTCTGTCAGCATGGTAACAGAATGAGTCTCTCTGCTGTCAGCATGGTCAGATTGTCTTTACTACTGTTGTCTGTCCATGGTAACAGAATGAGTCCTCCACTGCTGTCTGTCAGCATGGTAACAGAATGAGTCATCTGCTGCTGTCTGTCAGCATGGTAACAGAATGAGTCCTCCACTGCTGTCTGTCAGCATGGTAACAGAATGAGTCTTTACTACTGCTGTTTGTCAGCATGGTAACAGAATGAGTCCTCCACTGCTTCTGTCTGTCAGCATGGTAACAGAATGAGTCCTCCCACTGCTGTCTGTCAGCATGGTAACAGAATGAGTCCTCTGCTTCTGTCAGCATGGTAACCCAATGAGTCCTCTGTTTCTGTCAGCATGGTAACAGAATGAGTCCTCTGTTTCTGTCAGCATGGTAACAGAATGAGTCCTCTGTTGATGTCTGTCAGCATGGTACATAATAGGTCATCCACTGCTGTCTGTCAGCATGGTAACAGAATGAGTCTTTACTCTGTTCTGTCTGTCAGCATGGTAACAGAATGAGTCCTCCGCTGCTGTCTGTCAGCATGGTAACAGAATGAGTCCTCCGCTGTTGCTGTCAGCATGGTAACAGGTGAGTCTTTACTACTGTTGTCTGTCAGCATGGTAACAGAATGAGTCATCTGCTGCTGTCTGTCAGCATGGTAACAGAATGAGTCTTCCTGCTGTCTGTCAGCATGGTAACAGAATAGAGTCTTCTCCACTGCTGTCTGTCAGCATGGTAACAGAATGAGTCTTTACTACTGCTGTTTGTCAGCATGGTAACAGAATTAGTCCTCCCACTGCTGTTTCTGTCAGCATGGTAACAGATGAGTCCTCTGCTGCTGTCTGTCAGCATGGTAACAGGAGTGAGTCCTCTGTTTCTGTCAGCATGGTAACAGAATCCTCCACTGCTGTCTGTCAGTCTTTACTACTGCTGTCTGTCAGCATGGTAACAGAATGAGTCCTCTGTTTCTGTCAGCATGGTAACAGAATGAGTCCTCTGCTGCTGTCTGTCAGCATGGTAACAGAATGAGTCCTCCACTGCTGTCTGTCAGCATGGTAACAGAATCCTGAGTCTTTACTACTCTGCTGTCTGTCAGCATGGTAACAGAATGAGTCCTCCACTGCTTCTGTCAGCATGGTAACAGAGTGAGTCTTTACTACTGCTGTCTGTCAGCATGGTAACAGAAAGAGTCCTCCACTGCTGTCTGTCAGCATGGTAACAGAATGGTCCTACTGTTGTCTGTCAGCATGGTAACCTCCAGAAAGAGGTAACATAATGAGTCTCCACTGCTGTCTGTCAGCATGGTAACAGAATGAGTCCTCTACTGCTTCTGTCAGCATGGTAACAGAATGAGTCATCTGCTGCTGTCTGTCAGCATGGTAACAGAATGGTCCTCTGCTTCTGTCTGTCAGCATGGTAACAGAATGAGTCCTCTGCTTCTGTCTGTCAGCATGGTAACAGAATGAGTCCTCCGCTGCTGTCTGTCAGCATGGTAACAGAATGAGTCATCTGCTGCTGTCTGTCAGCATGGTAACAGAATGGTCTTTTCTACTGCTGTCTGTCAGCATGGTAACAAGAATGAGTCATCTGCTGCTGTCTGTCAGCATGGTAACAGAATGAGTCTTCAACTGTTGTCCTAAGGCATGGTAACCAGAATGGCTGTCTGTACTACTGCTTCTGTCTGTCAGCATGGTAACAGAATGAGTCCTCCACTGCTGTCTGTCAGCATGGTAACAGAATGGAGTCCTCTGCTTCTGTCTGTCAGCATGGTAACAGAATGAGTCCTCTGTTTCTGTCAGCATGGTAACAGAATGAGTCCTCTGCTGCTGTCTGTCAGCATGGTAACAGAATGGAGTCCTCTGTTTCTGTGGCATGGTAACAGAATGAGTCATCTGTTTCTGTCAGCATGGTAACAGAGATGAGTCCTCCACTGCTGTCTGTCAGCATGGTAACAGAATGAGTCCTCTGCTGCTGTCTGTCAGCATGGTAACAGAATGAGTCCTCCACTGCTGTCTGTCAGCATGGTAACAGAATGAGTCCTCTGCTGCTGTCTGTCAGCATGGTAACAGAATGAGTCCTCTACTGCTGTCTGTCAGCATGGTAACAGAATGAGTCATCTGCTGCTGTCTGTCAGCATGGTAACAGAATGAGTCTTTACTACTGCTGTCTGTCAGCATGGTAACAGAATGAGTCCTCCACTGCTGTCTGTCAGCATGGTAACAGAATGAGTCCTCTGCTTCTGTCTGTCAGCATGGTAACAGAATGAGTCCTCCACTGCTGTCTGTCAGCATGGTAACAGAATGAGTCCTCTGCTGCTGTCTGTCAGCATGGTAACAGAATGAGTCCTCTGTTTCTGTCAGCATGGTAACAGAATGAGTCCTCTGCTGCTGTCTGTCAGCATGGTAACAGAATGAGTCCTCTGTTTCTGTCAGCATGGTAACAGAATGAGTCATCTGTTTCTGTCAGCATGGTAACAGAATGAGTCCTCCACTGCTGTCTGTCAGCATGGTAACAGAATGAGTCATCTACTGCTGTCTGTCAGCATGGTAACAGAATGAGTCCTCTGTTTCTGTCAGCATGGTAACAGAATGAGTCCTCTGCTGCTGTCTGTCAGCATGGTAACAGAATGAGTCATCCACTGCTGTCTGTCAGCATGGTAACAGAATGAGTCCTCTGCTGCTGTCTGTCAGCATGGTAACAGAATGAGTCCTCTGCTTCTGTCTGTCAGCATGGTAACAGAATGAGTCCTCCACTGCTGTCTGTCAGCATGGTAACAGAATGAGTCCTCTGTTTCTGTCAGCATGGTAACAGAATGAGTCCTCTGCTGCTGTCTGTCAGCATGGTAACAGAATGAGTCCTCTGCTTCTGTCTGTCAGCATGGTAACAGAATGAGTCCTCTGCTGCTGTCTGTCAGCATGGTAACAGAATGAGTCCTCTGCTTGTCTGTCAGCATGGTAACAAGAATGAGTCCTCTGCTGCTGTCTGTCAGCATGGTAACAGAATGAGTCCTCTGTTTCTGTCAGCATGGTAACAGAATGAGTCCTCACTGCTGTCTGTCAGCATGGTAACAGAATGAGTCATCTACTGTTGTCAGCATGGTAACAGAATGAGTCCTCTGTTTCTGTCATGGTAACAGAATGGAGTCCTCTACTTTCTGTCAGCATGGTAACAGAATAGTCATCTGTTTCTGTCAGCATGGTAACAGAATGAGTCATCTGTTTCTGTCAGCATGGTAACAGAATGAGTCCTCCACTGCTGTCTGTCAGCATGGTAACAGAATAAGTCCTCTACTGCTGTCTGTCAGCATGGTAACAGAATGAGTCCTCTGTTTCTGTCAGCATGGTAACAGAATGAGTACTCTGTTTCTGTCAGCATGGTAACAGAATGAGTCCTCTACGATGTCTGTCAACATAGTAACGATAGTCCTCTGACTGCTGTCTGTCAGCATGGTAACAGAATATGAGTCCTCCACTGCTGTCTGTCAGCATGGTAACAGAATGAGTCCTCTGCTGCTGTCTGTCAGCATGGTAACAGAATGGGTCCTCTGCTGTGTCTGTCAGCATGGTAACAGAATGAGTCCTCTGCTGCTGTCTGTCAGCATGGTAACAGAATGAGTCCTCCACTGCTGTCTGTCAGCATGGTAACAGAATGAGTCCTCTGCTGCTGTCTGTCAGCATGGTAACAGAATGAGTCCTCTGCTGCTGTCTGTCAGCATGGTAACAGAATGAGTCCTCCACTGCTGTCTGTCAGCATGGTAACAGAATGAGTCCTCTGCTGCTGTCTGTCAGCATGGTAACAGAATGAGTCCTCTGCTGTGTCTGTCAGCATGGTAACAGAATGAGTCCTCTACTGCTGTCTGTCAGCATGGTAACAGAATGAGTCCTCCACTGCTGTCTGTCAGCATGGTAACAGAATGAGTCCTCTACTGCTGTCTGTCAGCATGGTAACAGAATAAGTCCTCTGCTGTTGTCTGTCAGCATGGTAACAGAATGAGTCC
>NW_027009441.1:0-45674 GCF_036934945.1 Oncorhynchus masou masou | reverse complement strand
TAACTGGCTGTGGTAGGCTGTAGCATTGTCAAATAGTCCCTAACTGGCTGTGGTATACTGTAGCATTGTCAAATAGTCCTAACTGGCTGTGGTATACTGTAGCATTGTCAAATAGTCCCTAACTGGCTGTGGTGTATTGTAGCCATTGTCAAATAGTCCCTAACTGGCTGTGGTAGGCTGTAGCATTGTCAAATAGTCCTTAACTGGCTGTGGTATGCTGTAGCATTGTCAAATAGTCCCTAACTGGCTGTGGTATACTGAAGCATTTGTAGCCATTGTCAAGATAGTCCCCTAACTGATTGTGGTGTACTCTAGCATTGTCAAACAGTCCTAACTGGCTGTGGTATACTGTAGCATTGTCAAAATAGTCCCCTAACTGGCTTTGGTATGCTTAGCCATTGTCAAATAGTCCCTAACTGGCTGTGGTATGCTCTAGCATTGTCAAATAGTCCCTAACTGGCTGTGGTATACCGTAGCATTGTCAGATAGTCCCTAACTGGCTGTGGTGTGGCACTGTTGCCATTGTCAAATATTCCTTAACTGGCTGCGGTATTTACTGTAGCATTGTTAGATAGTCCTAACTGGCTGTGGTATACTGTAACAGATAGTGGCTGTGGTAGGCTGTAGCATTGTCAATAGTCCTAACTGGCTGTGGTATGCTGTAGCATTGTCAAATAGTCCCTAACTGGCTGTGGTATACTGTAGCATTGTCAAATAGTCCCTAACTGGTGTATGCTGTAGCATTGTCAAATAGTCCCTAACTGGCTGTGGTACTGTAGCATTGTCAAATAGTCCCTAACTGGCTGTGGTATACTGTAGCATTGTCAGATAGTCCCTAACTGGCTGTGGTATACTGTAGCATTGTCAGATATTCCCTAACTGGCTGTGGTGTATTGTCATTGTCAAATAGTCCCTAACTGGCTGTGGTATGCTGTAGCATTGTCAAATAGTCCCTAACTGGCTGTGGTATACTGTAGTCAAATGTCAAATGCTCTATTTCCCTAACTGGCTGTGGTTTACTGTAGCATTGTCAAATAGTCCCTAACTGGCTGTGGTATACTGTAGCATTGTCAAATAGTCCTAACTGGCTGTGGTGTGCTGTAGCATTGTCAAATAGTCCCTAACTGGCTGTGGTATACTGTAGCATTGTCAAATAGTCCCTAACTGGCTGTGGTGTACATTGTCAGATAGTCCCTAACTGCCTGTGGTATGCTGAAGCATTGTCAGTTCCTAACTGGCTGTGGTATGCTGTAGCATTGTCAGATAGTCCTAACTGGCTGCAGTATACTGTAGCATTGTCAGATAGTCCCTAACTGGCTGTGGTGTGCTGTAGCATTGTTAAATAGTCCCTAACTGATTGTGGTATACTGTAGCATTGCTAGTCCCTAACTGGCTGTGGTTTACTGTAGCATTCAGATAGTCCCTAACTGGCTGTGGTATACTGTAGCATTGTCAAATAGTCCCTAACTGGCTGTGGTATACTGTAGCATTGTCAGATAGTCCCTAACTGGCTGTGGTGTACTGTAGCCATTGTCAAATAGTCCCTAACTGGCTGTGGTATACTGTAGCATTGTCAAATAGTCCCTAACTGGCTGTGGTATACTGTAGCATTGTCAAATAGTCCCTAACTGGCTGTGGTATACTGTAGCATTGTCAAATAGTCCCTAACTGGCTGTGGTATACTGTAGCATTGTCAGATAGTCCCTAACTGGCTGTGGTATGCTGTAGCATTGTCAAATAGTCCCTAACTGGCTGTGGTAGCTGTAGCATTGTCAAATAGTCCCTAACTGGCTGTGGTATACTGTAGCATTGTCAGATAGTCCCTAACTGGCTGTGGTATGCTGTAGCATTGTCAAATAGTCCCTAACTGCCTGTGGTATACTGTAGGATTGTCAAATAGTCCCTCACTGGCTGTGGTATACTGTAGCATTGTCAGATAGTCCCTAACTGGCTGTGGTATACTGTAGCATTGTCAAATAGTCCCTAACTGGCTGTGGGTATGCTGTAGCATTGTCAAATAGTCCCTAACTGGCTGTGGTATACTGAAGCATTGTCAGATATTCCTTAACTGGCTGTGGTGTGCTGTAGCATTGTTAGATAGTCCTTAACTGATTGTGGTGTACTGTAGCATTGTCAAACAGTCCCTAACTGGCTTTGGTATGCTATAGCATTGTAAAACAGTCCCTAACTGGCTTTGGTATGCTATAGCATTGTAAAATAGTCCCTAAATGGCTGTGGTATACTGTAGCATTGTCAAATAGTCCCTAACTGGCTGTGGTATACTGTAGCATTGTCAGATAGTCCTAACTGGCTGTGGTATTCTGTAGCATTGTCACATATTCCCTAACTGGCTGCGGTATACTGTAGCATTGTGAGATATTCCTTAACTGGCTGCGGTATACTGTAGCATTGTCAGATAGTCCCTAACTGGCTGTGGTATACTGTAGCATTGTCAGATAGTCCTAACTGGCTGTGGTATACTGTAGCATTGTCAGATAGTCCCTAACTGGCTGTGGTTTGCTGTAGCATTGTCAAATAGTCCCTAACTGGCTGTGGTATACTGTAGCATTGTCAAATAGTCCCTAACTGGCTGTGGTATGCTGTAGCATTGTCAAATAGTCCCTAACTGCCTGTGGTATACTGTAGGATTGTCAAATAGTCCCTCACTGGCTGTGGTATACTGTAGCATTGTCAGATAGTCCCTAACTGGCTGTGGTATACTGTAGCATTGTCAAATAGTCCCTAACTGGCTGTGGTATACTGTAGCATTGTCAGATAGTCCCTAACTGGCTGTGCTGTATTTGTTGATACTGTAGCATTGTCAAACAGTTCCTAACTGGCTTTGGTATGCTGTAGCATTGTAAAATAGTCCCTAACTGGCTGTGGTATACTATAGCATTGTCAAATAGTCCCTAAATGGCTGTGGTATACTGTAGCATTGTCAAATAGTCCCTAACTGGCTGTGGTATACTGTAGCATTGTCAGATAGTCCCTAACTGGCTGTGGTACTGTAGCATTTCAGATATTCCTTAACTGGCTGTGTATACTGTAGCATTGTCAAATAGTCCCTAACTGGCTGTGGTGTACTGTAGCATTGTCAAGCAGTCCCTAACTGGCTGTGGTATGCTGTAGCATTGTCAGATAGTCCCTAACTGGCTGTGGTGTACTGTAGCATTGTCAAATAGTCCCTAACTGGCTGTGGTATACTGTAGCATTGTCAAATAGTCCCTAACTGGCTGTGGTATACTGTAGCATTGTCAAATAGTCCCTAACTGGCTGTGGTATGCTGTAGCATTGTCAAATAGTCCCTAACTGGCTGTGGTATACTGTAGCATTGTCAAATAGTCCCTAACTGGCTGTGGTGTGCTGTAGCATTGTCAAGTAGTCCCTAACTGGCTGTGGTATGCTGTAGCATTGTCAAATAGTCCCTAACTGGCTGTGGTATACTGTAGCATTGTCAAATAGTCCCTAACTGGCTGTGGTGTATTGTAGCCATTGTCAAATAGTCCCTAACTGGCTGTGGTATGCTGTAGCATTGTCAGATAGTCCCTAACTGGCTGTGGTATACTGTAGCATTGTCAAATAGTCCCTAACTGGCTGTGGTATACTGTAGCATTGTCAAATAGTCCCTAACTGGCTGTGGTGTATTGTAGCCATTGTCAAATAGTCCCTAACTGGCTGTGGTATGCTGTAGCATTGTCAAATAGTCCCTAACTGGCTGTGGTATACTGTAGAATTGTCAGATATTCCCTAACTGCCTGTGGTTTACTGTAGCATTGCCAGATAGTCCCTAACTGGCTGTGGTATACTCAAGCATTGTCAGATATTCCTTCACTGGCTGTGGTGTGCTGTAGCATTGTTAGAAAGTCCCAAACTGATTGTGGTATACTGTAGCATTGTCAAGTAGTCCCTAACTGGCTGTGGTTTACTGTAGCATTGTCAGATAGTCCCTAACTGCCTGTGGTATACTGGAAGCATTGTCAGATATTCCTTAACTGGCTGTGGTGTGCTGTAGCATTGTTAGATATTCCTGTGGTATAACTGGCTGTGGTATACTGTAGCATTGTCAAATAGTCCCTAACTGGCTGTGGTACTGTAGCATTGTGGTCCCTAACTGGCTGTGGTGTGCTGTAGCATTGTCAAATAGTCCCTAACTGGCTGTGGTATACTGTAGCATTGTCAAATAGTCCCTAACTGGCTGTGGTATACTGTAGCCATTGTCAAATAGTCCCTAACTGGCTGTGGTATACTGTAGCATTGTCAAATAGTCCCTAACTGGCTGTGGTATGCTGTAGCATTGTCAAATAGTCCTAACTGGCTGTGGGCTGTGCATTGTAGTTCCTAACTGTAGCATTGTCAAATAGTCCCTAACTAACTGGCTGTGGTATGCTGTAGCATTGTCAGATAGTCCCTAACTGGCTGTGGTGTATTGTAGCCATTGTCAAATAGTCCCTAACTGGCTGTGTCATTGAAGATAGTAATGCTGTAGCATTGTCAAATAGTCCCTAACTGGCTGTGGTATACTGTAGCATTGTCAAATAGTCCCTAACTGGCTGTGGTATACTGTAGCATTGTCAAATAGTCCCTAACTGGCTGTGGTATACTGTAGCATTGTCAAATAGTCCCTAACTGGCTGTGGTAGGCTGTAGCATTGTCAAATAGTCCCTAACTGGCTGTGGTATACTGTAGCATTGTCAGATAGTCCCTAACTGGCTGTGGTATACAGCATTGTCAAATAGTCCCTAACTGTGGTGTACTGTAGCATTGTCAAATAGTCCCTAACTAACTGGCTGTGGTATACTGTAGCATTGTCAAATAGTCCCTAACTGGCTGTGGTATACTGTAGCATTGTCAAATAGTCCCTAACTGGCTGTGGTATACTGAAGCATTGTCAGATAGTTCTGGCTGTGGTGTATTGTAGTCCCAAACATTGTCAAATGTCCCTAACTGGTGTGCTGTAGCATTGTCAGATAGTCCCTAACTGGCTGTGGTATACTGTAGCATTGTCTGATAGTCCCTAACTGGATGGTGTGCTGTAGTGTCTGTACTGGCATGCTGTAGCATTGTCAAATAGTCCCTGTTGTATACTGGATTGTCAGATAGTCCCTAACTGGCTGTGGTATACTGTAGCATTGTCAGATAGTCCCTAACTGGCTGTGGTATACTGTAGCATTGTCAAATAGTCCCTAACTGGCTGTGGTATGCTGTAGCATTGTCAAATAGTCCCTAACTGGCTGTGTATAGATAGTCCCTTAACTGGCTGTGGTGTGCTGTAGCTAAATAGCATTGTCAATTGTAGTCCCTAACTGGCTGTGGTATGCTGTGGTATATGCTGTAGCATTGTCAAATAGTCCCTAACTGGCTGTGGTATACTGTAGCATTGTCAAATAGTCCCTAACTGGCTGTGGTATACTGTAGCATTGTCAGATAGTCCCTAACTGGCTGGTATTCTGTAGCATTGTCACATATTCCCTAACTGGCTGCGGTATACTGTAGCATTGTGAGATATTCCTTAACTGGCTGTGGTATACTGTAGCATTGTCAGATAGTCCCTAACTGGCTGTGGTATACTGTAGCATTGTCAGATAGTCCCTAACTGGCTGTGGTATACTGTAGCATTGTCAGATAGTTCCTAACTGGCTGTGGTGTACTGTAGCATTGTCAAATAGTCCCTAACTGGCTGTGGTATACTGTAGCATTGTCAAATAGTCCCTAACTGGCTGTGGTATACTGTAGCATTGTCAAATAGTCCCTAACTGGCTGTGGTATGCTGTAGCATTGTCAAATAGTCCCTAACTGGCTGTGGTATACTGTAGCATTGTCAGATAGTCCCTAACTGGCTGTGGTTTACTGTAGCATTGTCAGATAGTCCCTAACTGGCTGTGGTATACTGAAGCATTGTCAGATATTCCTTAACTGGCTGTGGTGTGCTGTAGCATTGTTAGATAGTCCCAAACTGATTGTGTGTACTCTAGCATTGTCAAACAGTCCCTAACTGGCTTTGTATGCTATAGCATTGTAAAACAGTCCCTAACTGGCTTTGGTATGCTATAGCATTGTAAAATAGTCCCTAAATGGCTGTGGTATACTGTAGCATTGTCAAATAGTCCCTAACTGGCTGTGGTATACTGTAGCATTGTCAGATAGTCCCTAACTGGCTGTGGTGTAGCATTGTCACATATTCCCTAACTGGCTGCGGTATGGCTGAGCATTGTGATATTCCTTAACTGGCTGCGGTATTGTCAAATAGTCCCTAACTGGCTGTGGTATACTGTAGCATTGTCAAATAGTCCCTAACTGGCTGTGGTATACTGTAGCATTGTCAAATAGTCCCTAACTGGCTGTGGTATTGTAGCATTGTCAAATAGTCCCTAACTGGCTGTGGTATACTGTAGCATTGTCAAATAGTCCCTAACTGGCTGTGGTATACTGTCAAATAGTCCCTAACTGGCTGTGGTGTAGCATTGTCAGATAGTCCTAATGTATACTCAAATGTGCTGTAGCATTGTTAGAAAGTCCCAAACTGGCTGTGGTATACTGTAGCATTGTCAAATAGTCCCTAACTGGCTGTGGTATACTGTAGCATTGTCAGATATTGTCAGCATTGTCAGATAGTCCCTAACTGGCTGTGGTAGGCTGTAGCATTGTCATTGATAGTCCCTAACTGGCTGTGGTATACTGTAGCATTGTCAAATAGTCCCTAACTGGCTGTGGTATACTGTAGCATTGTCAGATAGTCCCTAACTGCCTGTGGTATACTGTAGCATTGTCAAATAGTCCCTAACTGGCTGTGGTATACTGTAGCATTGTCATTGATAGTCCCTAACTGGCTGTGGTATACTGTAGCATTGTCAAATAGTCCCTAACTGGCTGTGGTATGCTGTAGCATTGTCAAATAGTCCCTAACTGGCTGTGGTATACTGTAGCATTGTCAGATAGTCCCTAACTGGCTGTGGTATACTGTAGCATTGTCAGATAGTCCCTAACTGGCTGTGGTGTACTGTAGCATTGTCAAATAGTCCCTAACTGGCTGTGGTGTATTGTAGCCATTGTCAAATAGTCCCTAATGGCTGTGGTATAGTCCCTAACTGGCTGTAGCATTGTCAGATAGTCCCTAACTGGCTGTGGTATACTGTAGCATTGTCAGATAGTCCCTAACTGGCTGTGGTATACTGTAGCATTGTCAGATAGTCCCTAAGTATACTGTGGTATACTGAAGCATTGTCAGATATTCCTTAACTGGCTGTGGTGTGCTGTAGCATTGTTAGATAGTCCCAAACTGATTGTGTGTATACATTGTCAAACAGCATTGTCAGCATTGTAGTCCCTAACTGGCTGTGGTATACTGTAGCATTGTCAAATAGTCCCTAACTGGCTGTGGTATACTGTAGCATTGTCAGATAGTCCCTAACTGGCTGTGGTAACTGGCTGTGGTATACTGTAGCATTGTCAGATAGTCCCTAAACTGTAGCATTGTGATAGTCCCTAACTGGTATACTGTAGCATTGTCAGATAGTCCCTAACTGGCTGTGGTATACTGTAGCATTGTCAGATAGTCCCTAACTGGCTGTGGTATGCTGTAGCATTGTCAAATAGTCCCTAACTGGCTGTGGTATACTGTAGCATTGTCAAATAGTCCCTAACTGGCTGTGGTATACTGTAGCATTGTCAGATAGTCCCTAACTGGCTGTGGTATACTGTAGGCATTGTCAAATAGTCCCTAACTGGCTGTGGTATGCTGTAGCATTGTCAAATAGTCCCTAACTGGCTGTGGTATGTACTGTAGCATTGTCAGATAGTCCTAACTGCCTGTGGTATAAGCATTGTCAAATAGTCCCTAACTGGTGGTATGCTGTAGCATTGTCAGATAGTCCCTAACTGGCTGTGGTATACTGTAGCATTGTCAGATATTCCCTAACTGGCTGTGGTGTGCTGTAGCATTGTTAGATAGTCCCAAACTGATTGTGGTGTACTGTAGCATTGTCAAACAGTCCCTAACTGGCTTTGTATGCTATAGCATTGTAGCATTGTCATTGATAGTCCCTAACTGGCTGTGGTATACTGTAGCATTGTCAAATAGTCCCTAACTGGCTGTGGTATACTGTAGCATTGTCAGATAGTCCCTAACTGGCTGTGGTATTCTGTAGCATTGTCACATATTCCCTAACTGGCTGTGGTATTGTCATTGTGAGATATTCCTTAACTGGCTGCGGTATACTGTAGCATTGTCAGATAGTCCCTAACTGGCTGTGGTATACTGTAGCATTGTCAGATAGTCCCTAACTGGCTGTGGTATACTGTAGCATTGTCAGATAGTCCCTAACTGGCTGTGGTGTGCTGTAGCATTGTCAAATAGTCCCTAACTGGCTGTGGTATACTGTAGCATTGTCAAATAGTCCCTAACTGGCTGTGGTATGCTGTAGCATTGTCAAATAGTCCCTAACTGCCTGTGGTATACTGTAGGATTGTCAAATAGTCCCTCACTGGCTGTGGTATACTGTAGCATTGTCAGATAGTCCCTAAACTGGTCTGTGGCTGTATACTGAAGCATTGTCAGATATTCCTTAACTGGCTGTGGTGTGCTGTAGCATTGTTAGATAGTCCCAAACTGATTGTGGTGTACTGTAGCATTGTCAAACTGGCATGCTATCATTGTAAAATAGTCCCTAACTGGCTTTGGTATGCTATAGCATTGTAAAATAGTCCCTAAATGGCTGTGGTATACTGTAGCATTGTCAAATAGTCCCTAACTGGCTGTGGTATACTGTAGCATTGTCAGATAGTCCCTAACTGGCTGTGGTATTCTGTAGCATTGTCACATATTCCCTAACTGGCTGCGGTATACTGTAGCATTGTCAAATATTCCCTAACTGGCTGCGGTATACTGTAGCATTGTCAAATAGTCCCTAACTGGCTGTGGTATACTGTAGCATTGTCAGATAGTCCCTAACTGGCTGTGGTATACTGTAGCATTGTCAAATAGTCCCTAACTGGCTGTGGTATGCTGTAGCATTGTCAAATAGTCCCTAACTGGCTGTGGTATACTGTAGCATTGTCAAATAGTCCCTAACTGGCTGTGGTATGCTGTAGCATTGTCAAATAGTCCCTAACTGCCTGTGGTATACTGTAGGATTGTCAAATAGTCCCTCACTGGCTGTGGTATACTGTAGCATTGTCAGATAGTCCCTAACTGGCTGTGGTTTACTGTAGCATTGTCAGATAGTCCCTAACTGGCTGTGGTATACTGAAGCATTGTCAGATATTCCTTAACTGGCTGTGGTGTGCTGTAGCATTGTTAGATAGTCCCAAACTGATTGTGGTGTACTGTAGCATTGTCAAACAGTCCCTAACTGGCTTTGGTATGCTATAGCATTGTAAAACAGTCCCTAACTGGCTTTGGTATGCTATAGCATTGTAAAATAGTCCCTAAATGGCTGTGGTATACTGTAGCATTGTCAAATAGTCCCTAACTGGCTGTGGTATACTGTAGCATTGTCAGATAGTCCCTAACTGGCTGTGGTATCTGTAGCATTGTGAGCTTAATTGTCTGTAGCATTGTCAGATAGTCCTAACTGGCTGTGGTATACTGTAGCATTGTCAGATAGTCCCTAACTGGCTGTGGTATACTGTAGCATTGTCAGATAGTCCCTAACTGGCTGTGGTATACTGTAGCATTGTCAGATAGTCCCTAACTGACTGTGGTGTGCTGTAGCATTGTCAAATAGTCCCTAACTGGCTGTGGTATACTGTAGCATTGTCAAATAGTCCCTAACTGGCTGTGGTGTGCTGTAGCATTGTCAAATAGTCCCTAACTGGCTGTGGTATACTGTAGCATTGTCAAATAGTCCCTAACTGGCTGTGTTATACTGTAGCATTGTCAAATAGTCCCTAACTGGCTGTGGTATACTGTAGCATTGTCAAATAGTCCCTAACTGGCTGTGGTAGGCTGTAGCATTGTCAAATAGTCCCTAACTGGCTGTGGTATGCTGTAGCATTGTCAAATAGTCCCTAACTGGCTGTGGTATACTGTAGCATTGTCAAATAGTCCCTAACTGGCTGTGGTGTATTGTAGCCATTGTCAAATAGTCCCTAACTGGCTGTGGTATGCTGTAGCATTGTCAGATAGTCCCTAACTGGCTGTGGTATACTGTAGCATTGTCAAATAGTCCCTAACTGGCTGTGGTATACTGTAGCATTGTCAAATAGTCCCTAACTGGCTGTGGTGTGCTGTAGCATTGTCAAATAGTCCCTAACTGTCTGTGGTATGCTGTAGCATTGTCAAATAGTCCCTAACTGGCTGTGGTAAATGTCAGATATTCCTTAACTGGCTGTGGTTTACTGTAGCCAGTCCCTAACTGGCTGTGGTATACTCAAGCATTGTCAGATATTCCTTAACTGGCTGTGGTGTGCTGTAGCATTGTCAAATAGTCCCTAACTGATTGTGGTATACTGTAGCATTGTCAAATAGTCCCTAACTGGCTGTGGTTTACTGTAGCATTGTCAGATAGTCCCTAATTGTCAAGCATTGTCAGATATTCCTAACTGGCTGTGGTATGCTGTAGCATTGTCAAATAGTCCCTAACTGGCTGTGGTATACTATAGAATTGTCAGATATTCCCTAACTGGCTGTGGTATACTGTAGCATTGTCAAATAGTCCCTAACTGGCTTTGGTATGCTGTAGCATTGTCAGATAGTCCCTAACTGGCTGTGGTGTGCTGTAGCATTGTCAAATAGTCCCTAACTGGCTGTGGTATACTGTAGCATTGTCAAATAGTCCCTAACTGGCTGTGGTGTACTGTAGCCATTGTCAAATAGTTCCTAACTGGCTGTGGTATGTGCTGTAGCATTGTCAAATACTTCCTAACTGGCTGTGGTATGCTGTAGCATTGTCAAATAGTCCCTAACTGGCTGTGGTATGCTGTAGCATTGTCAAATAGTCCCTAACTGGCTGTGGTGTGCTGTAGCATTGTCAAATAGTCCCTAACTGGCTGTGGTATGCTGTAGCATTGTCAAATAGTCCCTAACTGCTGTGGTATACTGTAGCATTGTCAAATAGTCCCTAACTGGCTGTGGTATACTGTAGCATTGTCAAATAGTCCCTAACTGGCTGTGGTATTGTAGCCATTGTCAAATAGTCCCTAACTGGCTGTGGTATACTGTAGCATTGTCAAATAGTCCCTAACTGGCTGTGGTGTACTGTAGCCATTGTCAAATAGTCCCTAACTGGCTGTGGTATACTGTAGCATTGTCAAATAGTCCCTAACTGGCTGTGGTGTATTGTAGCCATTGTCAAATAGTCCCTAACTGGCTGTGGTATACTGTAGCATTGTCAGATAGTCCCTAACTGGCTGTGGTATACTGTAGCATTGTCAGATAGTCCCTAACTGGCTGTGGTATACTGTAGCATTGTCAGATAGTCCCTAACTGGCTGTGGTATACTGTAGCATTGTCAGATATTCCCTAACTGGCTGTGGTATACTGTAGCATTGTCAAATAGTCCCAAACTGATTGTGGTGTACTGTAGCATTGTCAGATAGTTCCTAACTGGCTGTGGTGTACTGTAGCATTGTCAAATAGTCCCTAACTGGCTGTGGTATACTGTAGCATTGTCAAATAGTCCCTAACTGGCTGTGGTATACTGTAGCATTGTCAAATAGTCCCTAACTGTAGCATTGTCAAATAGTCCCTAACTGGCTGTGGTATGCTGTAGCATTGTCAAATAGTCCCTAACTGGCTGTGGCTGTAGCATTGTCAAATAGTCCCTAACTGGCTGTGGTATACTGTAGCCATTGTCAAATAGTCCCTAACTGGCTGTGGTATACTGTAGCATTGTCAGATAGTCCCTAACTGGCTGTGGTATACTGTAGCATTGTCAAATAGTCCCTAACTGGCTGTGGTGTACTGTAGCATTGTCAAATAGTCCCTAACTGGCTGTGGTGTACTGTAGCATTGTCAAATAGTCCCTAACTGGCTGTGGTATGCTGTAGCATTGTCAAATAGTCCCTAACTGGCTGTGGCATTGTCAAATAGTCCCTAACTGATTGTGTACTGTAGCCTGCATTATATTCCTTAACTGGTATACTGTAGCATTGTAGCATTGTCAGATAGTCCCTAACTGGCTGTGGTATACTGTAGCATTGTCAAATAGTCCCTAACTGGCTGTGGTATACTGTAGCATTGTCAGATAGTCCCTAACTGGCTGTGGTATACTGTAGCATTGTCAAATAGTCCCTAACTGGCTTTGGTATGCTGTAGCATTGTCAGATAGTCCCTAACTGGCTGTGGTATGCTGTAGCATTGTCAGATATAACTGGCTGTGGTATACTGTAGCATTGTCCCTAAATATCAAGCATTGTCAGATATTCCTTCACTGGCTGTGGTGTGCTGTAGCATTGTTAGAAAGTCCCAAACTGATTGTGGTATACTGTAGCATTGTCAAGTAGTCCCTAACTGGCTGTGGTTTACTGTAGCATTGTCAGATAGTCCCTAACTGCCTGTGGTATACTGAAGCATTGTCAGATATTCCTTAACTGGCTGTGGTGTGCTGTAGCATTGTTAGATATTCCTTAACTGGCTGTGGTATACTGTAGCATTGTCAAATAGTCCCTAACTGGCTGTGGTGTACTGTAGCCATTGTCAAATAGTCCCTAACTGGCTTTGTGCTGTAGCATTGTCAGATAGTCCCTAACTGGCTGTGGTGTGCTGTAGCATTGTCAAATAGTCCCTAACTGGCTGTGGTATACTGTAGCATTGTCAAATAGTCCCTAACTGGCTGTGGTGTACTGTAGCCATTGTCAAATAGTCCCTAACTGGCTGTGGTATGCTGTAGCATTGTCAAATAGTCCCTAACTGGCTGTGGTAGGCTGTAGCATTGTCAAATAGTCCCTAACTGGCTGTGGTATGCTGTAGCATTGTCAAATAGTTCCTAACTGGCTGTGGTGTGCTGTAGCATTGTCAAATAGTCCTAACTGGCTGTGGTATACTGTAGCATTGTCAAATAGTCCCTAACTGGCTGCGGTGTATTGTAGCCATTGTCAAATAGTCCCTAACTGGCTGTGGTAGCATTGTCAAATAGTCCCTAACTGGCTGTGGTATACTGTAGCATTGTCAGATAGTCCCTAACTGGCTGTGGTGTATTGTAGCCATTGTCAAATAGTCCCTAACTGGCTGTGGTATACTGTAGCATTGTCAAATAGTCCCTAACTGGCTGTGGTGTGCTGTAGCATTGTCAAATAGTCCCTAACTGGCTGTGGTAGACTGTAGCATTGTCAGATAGTCCCTAACTGGCTGTGGTATTCTGTAGCATTGTCACATATTCCCTAACTGGCTGCGGTATACTGTAGCATTGTCAAATAGTCCCAAACTGATTGTGGTGTACTGTAGCATTGTCAGATAGTTCCTAACTGGCTGTGGTGTACTGTAGCATTGTCAAATAGTCCCTAACTGGCTGTGGTATACTGTAGCATTGTCAAATAGTCCCTAACTGGCTGTGGTATACTGTAGCATTGTCAAATAGTCCCTAACTGGCTGTGGTATACTGTAGCATTGTCAGATAGTCCCTAACTGGCTTGTATACTGTAGCATTGTCAGATAGTCCCTAACTGGCTGTGGTATACTGTAGCATTGTCAGATAGTCCCTAACTGGCTGTGGTATACTGTAGCATTGTCAGATAGTCCCTAACTGGCTGTGGTGTGCTGTAGCATTGTCAAATAGTCCCTAACTGGCTGTGGTATGCTGTAGCATTGTCAAATAGTCCCTAACTGCCTGTGGTATACTGTAGGATTGTCAAATAGTCCCTCACTGGCTGTGGTATACTGTAGCATTGTCAGATAGTCCCTAACTGGCTGTGGTATACTGTAGCATTGTCAAATAGTCCCTAACTGGCTGTGGTATGCTGTAGCATTGTCAAATAGTCCCTAACTGGCTGTGGTATACTGAAGCATTGTCAGATATTCCTTAACTGGCTGTGGTGTGCTGTAGCATTGTTAGATAGTCCCAAACTGATTGTGGTGTACTCTAGCATTGTCAAACAGTCCCTAACTGGCTTTGGTATGCTATAGCATTGTAAAACAGTCCCTAACTGGCTTTGGTATGCTATAGCATTGTAAAATAGTCCCTAAATGGCTGTGGTATACTGTAGCATTGTCAAATAGTCCCTAACTGGCTGTGGTATACTGTAGCATTGTCAGATAGTCCCTAACTGGCTGTGGTATTCTGTAGCATTGTCACATATTCCCTAACTGGCTGCGGTATACTGTAGCATTGTGAGATATTCCTTAACTGGCTGCGGTATACTGTAGCATTGTCAGATAGTCCCTAACTGGCTGTGGTATACTGTAGCATTGTCAGATAGTCCCTAACTGGCTGTGGTATACTGTAGCATTGTCAGATAGTCCCTAACTGGCTGTGGTGTGCTGTAGCATTGTCAAATAGTCCCTAACTGGCTGTGGTATACTGTAGCATTGTCAAATAGTCCCTAACTGGCTGTGGTATTCTGTAGCATTGTCAAATAGTCCCTAACTGGCTGTGGTATTCTGTAGCATTGTCAAATAGTCCCTCACTGGCTGTGGTATACTGTAGCATTGTCAGATAGTCCCTAACTGGCTGTGGTATACTGTAGCATTGTCAGATTAACTGGTCAAATTGTCAGATATTCCTTAACTGGCTGTGGTGTGCTGTAGCATTGTTAAATAGTCCCAAACTGATTGTGGTGTACTGTAGCATTGTCAAACAGTCCCTAACTGGCTTTGGTATGCTATAGCATTGTAAAACAGTCCCTAACTGGCTTTGGTATGCTATAGCATTGTAAAATAGTCCCTAAATGGCTGTGGTATACTGTAGCATTGTCAAATAGTCCCTAACTGGCTGTGGTATACTGTAGCATTGTCAGATAGTCTAAATTCTGTAGCATTGTCACATATTCCCTAACTGGCTGCGGTATACTGTAGCATTGTGAGATATTCCTTAACTGGCTGCGGTATACTGTAGCATTGTCAGATAGTCCCTAACTGGCTGTGGTATACTGTAGCATTGTCAGATAGTCCCTAACTGGCTGTGGTATACTGTAGCATTGTCAGATAGTCCCTAACTGGCTGTGGTATGCTGTAGCATTGTCAAATAGTCCCTAACTGGCTGTGGTATACTGTAGCATTGTCAAATAGTCCCTAACTGGCTGTGGTATGCTGTAGCATTGTCAAGTAGTCCCTAACTGCCTGTGGTATACTGTAGCATTGTCAGATAGTCCCTAACTGGCTGCAGTATACTGTAGCATTGTCAGATAGTCCCTAACTGGCTGTGGTATACTGTAGCATTGTCAGATAGTCCCTAACTGGCTGTGGTATACTGTAGCATTGTCAGATAGTCCCTAACTGGCTGTGGTATACTGTAGCATTGTCAGATAGTCCCTAACTGGCTGTGGTATACTGTAGCATTGTCAGATAGTCCCTAACTGGCTGTGGTGTGCTGTAGCATTGTCAAATAGTCCCTAACTGGCTGTGGTATGCTGTAGCATTGTCAAATAGTCCCTAACTGCCTGTGGTATACTGTAGGATTGTCAAATAGTCCCTCACTGGCTGTGGTATACTGTAGCATTGTCAGATGTCCCTAACTGGCTGCGGTATACTGTCAGATAGTCCCTAACTGGCTGTGGTATACTGTAGCATTGTCAGATAGTCCCTAACTGGCTGTGGTATACTGTAGCATTGTCAAATAGTCCCTAACTGGCTGTGGTATGCTGTAGCATTGTCAAATAGTCCCTAACTGGCTGTGGTATACTGTAGCATTGTCAAATAGTCCCTAACTGGCTGTGGTATGTCATTGTCAAATAGTCCCTAACTGGCTGTGGTATGCTGTAGCATTGTCAAATAGTCCTAACTGGCTGTGGTATAAGCATTGTCTGTCCCTAACTGGCTGTGGTTTACTGTAGCATTGTCAGATAGTCCCTAATTGCATTGTCAAATAGTCCCAAACTGATTGTGGTGTACTGTAGCATTGTCAAACAGTCCCTAACTGGCTTTGGTATGCTATAGCATTGTAAAACAGTCCCTAACTGGCTTTGGTATGCTATAGCATTGTAAAATAGTCCCTAAATGGCTGTGGTATACTGTAGCATTGTCAAATAGTCCCTAACTGGCTGTGGTATACTGTAGCATTGTCAGATAGTCCCTAACTGGCTGTGGTATGCTGTAGCATTGTCACATATTCCCTAACTGGCTGTGGTGTACTGTAGCATTGTCAAATAGTCCCTAACTGGCTGTGGTATACTGTAGCATTGTCAGATAGTCCCTAACTGGCTGTGGTATAGCATTGTCAGATAGTCCCTAACTGGCTGTGGTATACTGTAGCATTGTCAGATAGTCCCTAACTGGCTGTGGTATGCTGTAGCATTGTCAAATAGTCCCTAACTGGCATACTGTAGCATTGTCAAATAGTCCCTAACTGGCTGTGGTATGCTGTAGCATTGTCAGATAGTCCCTAACTGCCTGTGGTATACTAGCATTGTCAGATAGTCCCTAACTGGCTGGTATACTGTAGCATTGTCAAATAGTCCCTAACTGGCTGTGGTATACTGTAGCATTGTCAGATAGTCCCTAACTGGCTGTGGTATACTGTAGCATTGTCAGATAGTCCCTAACTGGCTGTGGTATACTGTAGCATTGTCAGATAGTCCCTAACTGTGCTGTGCATTGTATACTAACTGGCTGTGGTATTGTAGCATTGTCAAATAGTCCCTAACTGGCTGTGGTATACTGTAGCATTGTCAGATAGTCCCTAACTGGCTGTGGTATACTGTAGCATTGTCAAATAGTCCCTAACTGGCTGTGGTATGCTGTAGCATTGTCAAATAGTCCCTAACTGGCTGTGGTATACTGAAGTATTGTCAGATATTCCTTAACTGGCTGTGGTGTGCTGTAGCATTGTTAGATAGTCCCAAACTGATTGTGGTGTACTGTAGCATTGTCAAACAGTCCCTAACTGGCTTTGGTATGCTATAGCATTGTAAAACAGTCCCTAACTGGCTTTGGTATGCTATAGCATTGTAAAATAGTCCCTAATGGCTGTGGTATACTGTAGCATTGTCAAATAGTCCCTAACTGGCTGTGGTGTGCTGTAGCATTGTTAGATAGCATTGTCAGATAGTCCCTAACTGGCTGTGGTATATAGCATTGTAGCATTGTCAGCATTGTAAAATAGTCCCTAACTGGCTGTGGTATACTGTAGCATTGTCAAATAGTCCCTAACTGGCTGTGGTATACTGTAGCATTGTCAGATAGTCCCTAACTGGCTGTGGTATTCTGTAGCATTGTCACATATTCCCTAACTGGCTGTGGTATACTGTAGCATTGTCAGATATTCCTTAACTGGCTGTGGTATGCTGTAGCATTGTCAGATAGTCCCTACTGGCTGTGGTATACTGTAGCATTGTCAAATAGTCCCTAACTGGCTGTGGTATGCTGTAGCATTGTCAAATAGTCCCTAACTGCCTGTGGTATACTGTAGGATTGTCAAATAGTCCCTCACTGGCTGTGGTATACTGTAGCATTGTCAGATAGTCCCTAACTGGCTGTGGTTTACTGTAGCATTGTCAGATAGTCCCTAACTGGCTGTGGTATACTGAAGCATTGTCAGATATTCCTTAACTGGCTGTGGTGTGCTGTAGCATTGTTAGATAGTCCCAAACTGATTGTGGTGTACTGTAGCATTGTCAAACAGTCCCTAACTGGCTTTGGTATGCTATAGCATTGTAAAACAGTCCCTAACTGGCTTTGGTATGCTATAGCATTGTAAAATAGTCCCTAAATGGCTGTGGTATACTGTAGCATTGTCAAATAGTCCCTAACTGGCTGTGGTGTGCTGTAGCATTGTTAGATAGTCCCAAACTGATTGTGGTGTACTCTAGCATTGTCAAACAGTCCCTAACTGGCTTTGGTATGCTATAGCATTGTAAAACAGTCCCTAACTGGCTTTGGTATGCTATAGCATTGTAAAATAGTCCCTAAATGGCTGTGGTATACTGTAGCATTGTCAAATAGTCCCTAACTGGCTGTGGTATACTGTAGCATTGTCAGATAGTCCCTAACTGGCTGTGGTATTCTGTAGCATTGTCACATATTCCCTAACTGGCTGCGGTATACTGTAGCATTGTGAGATATTCCTTAACTGGCTGCGGTATACTGTAGCATTGTCAGATAGTCCCTAACTGGCTGTGGTATACTGTAGCATTGTCAGATAGTCCCTAACTGGCTGTGGTATACTGTAGCATTGTCAGATAGTCCCTAACTGGCTGTGGTGTGCTGTAGCATTGTCAAATAGTCCCTAACTGGCTGTGGTATACTGTAGCATTGTCAAATAGTCCCTAACTGGCTGTGGTATGCTGTAGCATTGTCAAATAGTCCCTAACTGCCTGTGGTATACTGTAGGATTGTCAAATAGTCCCTCACTGGCTGTGGTATACTGTAGCATTGTCAGATAGTCCCTAACTGGCTGTGGTTTACTGTAGCATTGTCAGATAGTCCCTAACTGGCTGTGGCATACTGAAGCATTGTCAGATATTCCTTAACTGGCTGTGGTGTGCTGTAGCATTGTTAGATAGTCCCAAACTGATTGTGGTGTACTGTAGCATTGTCAAACAGTCCCTAACTGGCTTTGGTATGCTATAGCATTGTAAAACAGTCCCTAACTGGCTTTGGTATGCTATAGCATTGTAAAATAGTCCCTAAATGGCTGTGGTATACTGTAGCATTGTCAAATAGTCCCTAACTGGCTGTGGTATACTGTAGCATTGTCAGATAGTCCCTAACTGGCTGTGGTATTCTGTAGCATTGTCACATATTCCCTAACTGGCTGCGGTATACTGTAGCATTGTGAGATATTCCTTAACTGGCTGCGGTATACTGTAGCATTGTCAGATAGTCCCTAACTTGCTGTGGTATACTGTAGCATTGTCAGATAGTCCCTAACTGGCTGTGGTATACTGTAGCATTGTCAGATAGTCCCTAACTGGCTGTGGTATGCTGTAGCATTGTCAAATAGTCCCTAACTGGCTGTGGTATACTGTAGCATTGTCAAATAGTCCCTAACTGGCTGTGGTATGCTGTAGCATTGTCAAGTAGTCCCTAACTGCCTGTGGTATACTGTAGGATTGTCAAATAGTCCCTCACTGGCTGTGGTATACTGTAGCATTGTCAGATAGTCCCTAACTGGCTGTGGTTTACTGTAGCATTGTCAGATAGTCCCTAACTGGCTGTGGTATACTGAAGCATTGTCAGATATTCCTTAACTGGCTGTGGTGTGCTGTAGCATTGTTAGATAGTCCCAAACTGATTGTGGTGTACTGTAGCATTGTCAAACAGTCCCTAACTGGCTTTGGTATGCTATAGCATTGTAAAACAGTCCCTAACTGGCTTTGGTATGCTATAGCATTGTAAAATAGTCCCTAAATGGCTGTGGTATACTGTAGCATTGTCAAATAGTCCCTAACTGGCTGTGGTATACTGTAGCATTGTCAGATAGTCCCTAACTGGCTGTGGTATTCTGTAGCATTGTGAGATATTCCTTAACTGGCTGCGGTATACTGTAGCATTGTCAGATAGTCCCTAACTGGCTGTGGTATACTGTAGCATTGTCAGATAGTCCCTAACTGGCTGTGGTATACTGTAGCATTGTCAGATAGTCCCTAACTGGCTGTGGTATACTGTAGCATTGTCAGATAGTCCCTAACTGACTGTGGTGTGCTGTAGCATTGTCAAATAGTCCCTAACTGGCTGTGGTATACTGTAGCATTGTCAAATAGTCCCTAACTGGCTGTGGTGTACTGTAGCCATTGTCAAATAGTTCCTAACTGGCTGTGGTGTACTGTAGCATTGTCAAATAGTCCCTAACTGGCTGTGTTATACTGTAGCATTGTCAAATAGTCCCTAACTGGCTGTGGTATACTGTAGCATTGTCAAATAGTCCCTAACTGGCTGTGGTAGGCTGTAGCATTGTCAAATAGTCCCTAGCTGGCTGTGGTATGCTGTAGCATTGTCAAATAGTCCCTAACTGGCTGTGGTATACTGTAGCATTGTCAAATAGTCCCTAACTGGCTGTGGTGTATTGTAGCCATTGTCAAATAGTCCCTAACTGGCTGTGGTATGCTGTAGCATTGTCAGATAGTCCCTAACTGGCTGTGGTATACTGTAGCATTGTCAAATAGTCCCTAACTGGCTGTGGTATACTGTAGCATTGTCAAATAGTCCCTAACTGGCTTGTCAGCCATTGTCAAATAGTCCCTAACTGGCTGTGGTATGCTGTAGCATTGTCAAATAGTCCCTAACTGGCTGTGGTATACTGTAGAATTGTCAGATATTCCTTAACTGGCTGTGGTTTTGTAGCATTGCCAGATAGTCCCTAACTGGCTGTGGTATACTCAAGCATTGTCAGATATTCCTTCACTGGCTGTGGTGTGCTGTAGCATTGTTAGAAAGTCCCAAACTGATTGTGGTATACTGTAGCATTGTCAAGTAGTCCCTAACTGGCTGTGGTTTACTGTAGCATTGTCAGATAGTCCCTAACTGCCTGTGGTATACTGAAGCATTGTCAGATATTCCTTAACTGGCTGTGGTGTGCTGTAGCATTGTTAGATATTCCTTAACTGGCTGTGGTATACTGTAGCATTGTCAAATAGTCCCTAACTGGCTGTGGTGTACTGTAGCCATTGTCAAATAGTCCCTAACTGGCTTTGGTATGCTGTAGCATTGTCAGATAGTCCCTAACTGGCTGTGGTGTGCTGTAGCATTGTCAAATAGTCCCTAACTGGCTGTGGTATACTGTAGCATTGTCAAATAGTCCCTAACTGGCTGTGGTGTACTGTAGCCATTGTCAAATAGTTCCTAACTGGCTGTGGTGTGCTGTAGCATTGTCAAATACTCCCTAACTGGCTGTGGTATGCTGTAGCATTGTCAAATAGTCCCTAACTGGCTGTGGTATGCTGTAGCATTGTCAAATAGTTCCTAACTGGCTGTGGTGTGCTGTAGCATTGTCAAATACTCCCTAACTGGCTGTGGTATACTGTAGCATTGTCAAATAGTCCCTAACTGGCTGCGGTGTATTGTAGCCATTGTCAAATAGTCCCTAACTGGCTGTGGTATGCTCTTGCATTGTCAAATAGTCCCTAACTGGCTGTGGTATACCGTAGCATTGTCAAATAGTCCCTAACTGGCTGTGGTGTATTGTAGCCATTGTCAAATAGTCCCTAACTGGCTGTGGTATACTGTAGCATTGTCAAATAGTCCCTAACTGGCTGTGGTATACTGTAGCATTGTCAAATAGTCCCTAACTGGCTGTGGTAGGCTGTAGCATTGTCAAATAGTCCCTAACTGGCTGTGGTGTATTGTAGCCATTGTCAAATAGTCCCTAACTGGCTGTGGTATACTGTAGCATTGTCAGATAGTCCCTAACTGGCTGTGGTATACTGTAGCATTGTTAGATAGTCCCTAACTGATTGTGGTGTACAGCATTGTCAGATAGTCCCTAACTGGCTGCTGTATACTGTAGCATTGTCAGATAGTCCCTAACTGGCTGTGGTATACTGTAGCATTGTCAAATAGTCCCTAACTGGCTGTGGTATACTGTAGCATTGTCAGATAGTCCCTAACTGGCTGTGGTGTGTAGCATTGTCAAATAGTCCCTAATTGTGTAGCATTGTCAAATAGTCCCTAACTGGCTGTGGTATACTGTAGCATTGTCAAATAGTCCCTAACTGGCTGTGGTAGGCTGTAGCATTGTCAAATAGTC
The DNA here is from genome assembly GCF_036934945.1 of Oncorhynchus masou masou. NCBI lineage: Eukaryota > Metazoa > Chordata > Actinopteri > Salmoniformes > Salmonidae > Oncorhynchus > Oncorhynchus masou. Next base: position 23,898 of record NW_027009441.1, on the reverse strand, counting down.
CCTAACTGGCTGTGGTGTATTGTAGCATTGTCAAATAGTCCCTAACTGGCTGTGGTATACTGTAGCATTGTCAGATAGTCCTGTGGTAACTGGCATTGTTAGATAGTCCCTAACTGATTGTGGTGTACTGTAGCATTGTCAGATAGTCCCTAACTGGCTGTGGTATACTGTAGCATTGTCAAATAGTCCTAACTGGCTGTGGTGTATTGTAGCCATTGTCTAGTCCCTAACTGGCTGTGGTATGCTGTAGCATTGTCAAATAGTCTAACTGGCTGTGGTAACTGAATTGTGATATTCCTTAACTGGCTGTGGTTTACTGTAGCATTGTCAGATAGTCCCTAACTGGCTGTGGTATACTCAAGCATTGTCAGATATTCCTTCACTGGCTGTGGTGTGCTGTAGCATTGTTAGATAGTCCCAAACTGATTGTGGTATACTGTAGCATTGTCAAGTAGTCCCTAACTGGCTGTGGTTTACTGTAGCATTGTCAGATAGTCCCTAACTGCCTGTGGTATACTGAAGCATTGTCAGATATTCCCTAACTGGCTGTGGTGTGCTGTAGCATTGTCAGATATTCCCTAACTGGCTGTGGTATACTGTAGCATTGTCAAATAGTCCCTAACTGGCTGTGGTGTACTGTAGCCATTGTCAAATAGTCCCTAACTGGCTTTGGTATGCTGTAGCATTGTCAGATAGTCCCTAACTGGCTGTGGTGTGCTGTAGCATTGTCAAATAGTCCCTAACTGGCTGTGGTATACTGTAGCATTGTCAAATAGTCCCTAACTGGCTGTGGTGTACTGTAGCCATTGTCAAATAGTACCTAACTGGCTGTGGTGTGCTGTAGCATTGTCAAATACTCCCTAACTGGCTGTGGTATACTGTAGCATTGTCAAATAGTCCCTAACTGGCTGTGGTGTATTGTAGCCATTGTCAAATAGTCCCTAACTGGCTGTGGTAGGCTGTAGCATTGTCAAATAGTCCCTAACTGGCTGTGGTATACTGTAGCATTGTCAAATAGTCCCTAACTGGCTGTGGTGTGCTGTAGCATTGTCAAATAGTCCCTAACTGGCTGTGGTATACTGTAGCATTGTCAAATAGTCCCTAACTGGCTGTGTATTGTAGCCATTGTCAAATAGCACTGGCTTGTATGCTCTTGCATTTGTCAAATAGTCCCTAACTGGCTGTGGTGCATTGTCAAATAGTCCCTAAGCATTGTAGCCATTGTCAAATAGTCCCTAACTGGCTGTGGTATACTGTAGCATTGTCAAATAGTCCCTAACTGGCTGTGGTATACTGTAGCATTGTCAAATAGTCCCTAACTGGCTGTGGTAGGCTGTAGCATTGTCAAATAGTCCCTAACTGGCTGTGGTATGCTGTAGCATTGTCAAATAGTCCCTAACTGGCTGTGGTATACTGTAGCATTGTCAAATAGTCCCTAACTGGCTGTGGTATACTGTAGCATTGTTAGATAGTCCCTAACTGATTGTGGTGTACTGTAGCATTGTCAGATAGTCCCTAAGTCCCTAACTGGCTGTGGTGTATTGTAGCCATTGTCAAATAGTCCCTAACTGGCTGTGGTATACTGTAGCATTGTCAAATAGTCCCTAACTGGCTGTGGTATACTGATAGCATTGTCAAGATAGTCCTGGCTAACTAGTCCCTAACTGGCTGTGGTGTATTGTAGCCATTGTCAAATAGTCCCTAACTGGCTGTGGTATGCTGTAGCATTGTCAAATAGTCCCTAACTGGCTGTGGTATACTGTAGAAATGTCAGATATTCCCTAACTGGCTGTGGTTTACTGTAGCATTGCCAGATAGTCCCTAACTGGCTGTGGTATACTCAAGCATTGTCAGATATTCCTTCACTGGCTGTGGTGTGCTGTAGCATTGTTAGAAAGTCCCAAACTGATTGTGGTATACTGTAGCATTGTCAAGTAGTCCCTAACTGGCTGTGGTTTACTGTAGCATTGTCAGATAGTCCCTAACTGCCTGTGGTATACTGAAGCATTGTCAGATATTCCTTAACTGGCTGTGGTGTGCTGTAGCATTGTTAGATAGTCCCTAACTGGCTGCAGTATACTGTAGCATTGTCAAATAGTAACTGGCCTGTAGCCACAAATGTCCCTAACTGGCTTTGGTATGCTGTAGCATTGTCAAATAGTCCCTAACTGGCTGTGGTATACTGTAGCATTGTAAATAGTCCCTAACTGGCCTGTAGCCATTGTCAAATAGTTCCTAACTGGCTGTGGTGTGCTGTAGCATTGTCAAATACTCCCTAACTGGCTGTGGTATACTGTAGCATTGTCAAATAGTCCCTAACTGGCTGTGGTGTATTGTAGCCATTGTCAAATAGTCCCTAACTGGCTGTGGTAGGCTGTAGCATTGTCAAATAGTCCCTAACTGGCTGTGGTATGCTGTAGCATTGTCAAATAGTCCCTAACTGGCTGTGGTATACTGTAGCATTGTCAAATAGTCCCTAACTGGCTGTGGTGTATTGTAGCCATTGTCAAATAGTCCCTAACTGGCTGTGGTATGCTGTAGCATTGTCAAATAGTCCCTAACTGGCTGTGGTATACTGTAGCCATTGTCAAATAGTCCCTAACTGGCTGTGTGTATGCTGTAGCATTGTCAAATAGTCCCTAACTGGCTGTGGTATACTGTAGCATTGTCAGATAGTCCCTAACTGGCTGTGGTATACTGTAGCATTGTCAAATAGTCCCTAACTGGCTGTGGTATACTGTAGCATTGTCAGATAGTCCCTAACTGATTGTGGTGTACTGTAGCATTGTCAGATAGTCCCTGTGTAGCATTGTCAGTATAACTGGCTGTGGTATACTGTAGCATTGTCAGATAGTCCCTAACTGGCTGTGGTATGCTGTAGCATTGTCAGATAGTCCCTAACTGGCTGTGGTATGCTGTAGCATTGTCAAATAGTCCCTAACTGGCTGTGGTATAGCATTGTCAAATAGCTAACTGGCTTGTCAGCATAGTCCCTAACTGGCTGTGGTGGTACTGTCTAGTAGCATTGTCAAATAGTCCCTAACTGGCTGTGGTATACTGTACTGTGGCATTGTCAGATATTCCCTAACTGGCTAGTATACTGTAGCCAGATAGTCCCTAACTGGCTGTGGTATACTGTAGCATTGTCAGATAGTCCCTAACTGGCTGTGGTATACTGTAGCATTGTCAGATAGTCCTAACTGGCTGTGGTGTGCTGTAGCATTGTCAAATAGTCCCTAACTGGCTGTGGTATACTGTAGCATTGTCAAATAGTCCCTAACTGGCTGTGGTATACTGTAGAATTGTCAGATATTCCCTAACTGGCTGTGGTATACTGTAGCATTGTCAAATAGTCCCTAACTGGCTGTGGTGTGCTGTAGCATTGTCAGATAGTCCCTAACTGGCTGTGGTATACTGTAGCATTGTCAGATAGTCCTAACTGGCTGTGGTATACTGTAGCATTGTTAGATAGTCCTTAACTGAGTACTGTAGCATTGTCAGATAGTCCCTAACTGGCTGTGGTGTGCTGTAGCATTGTCAAACAGTCCCTAACTGGCTTGTGGTATGCATGCATTGTAAAATAGTCCCTAACTGGCTGTGTAAAATTGTCAGATAGTCCCCTAACTGGCTGCATTGCCAGATAGTCCCTAACTGGCTGTGTATACTCAAGCATTGTCAGATATTCCCTTCACTGGCTGTGGTGTGCTGTAGCATTGTTAGAAAGTCCCGAACTGATTGTGGTATACTGTAGCATTGTCAATAGTCCCTAACTGGCTGTGGTTTACTGTAGCATTGTCAGATAGTCCCTAACTGCCTGTGGTATACTGAAGCATTGTCAGATATTCCTTAACTGGCTGTGGTGTGCTGTAGCATTGTTAGATATTCCTTAACTGGCTGTGGTATACTGTAGCATTGTCAAATAGTCCCAAACTGATTGTGGTGTACTGTAGCATTGTCAAACAGTCCCTAACTGGCTTTGGTATGCTGTAGCATTGTCAGATAGTCCCTAACTGGCTGTGGTGTGCTGTAGCATTGTCAAATAGTCCCTAACTGGCTGTGGTATACTGTAGCATTGTCAAATAGTCCCTAACTGGCTGTGGTGTACTGTAGCCATTGTCAAATAGTTCCTAACTGGCTGTGGTATGCTGTAGCATTGTCAAATAGTCCCTAACTGGCTGTGGTATACTGTAGCATTGTCAAATAGTCCCTAACTGGCTGTGGTATACTGTAGCATTGTCAAATAGTCCCTAACTGGCTGTGGTAGGCTGTAGCATTGTCAAGTAGTCCCTAACTGGCTGTGGTATGCTGTAGCATTGTCAAATAGTCCCTAACTGGCTGTGGTGTGCTGTAGCATTGTCAAATAGTCCCTAACTGGCTGTGGTATACTGTAGCATTGTCAAATAGTCCCTAACTGGCTGTGGTGTGCTGTAGCATTGTCAAGTAGTCCCTAACTGGCTGTGGTATGCTGTAGCATTGTCAAATAGTCCCTAACTGGCTGTGGTATACTGTAGCATTGTCAAATAGTCCCTAACTGTGTGTGCTGTAGCCATTGTCAAATAGTCCCTAACTGGCTGTGGTATGCTGTGGCATTGTCAAATAGTCCCTAACTGGCTGTGGTATAAGCATTGTCAAATAGTCCCTAACTGGCTGTGGTGTACTGTAGCATTGTCAAATAGTTCCTAACTGGCTGTGGTGTGCTGTAGCATTGTCAAATACTCCCTAACTGGCTGTGCATTGTATACTGTAGCATTGTCAAATAGTCCCTAACTGGCTGTGCATTGTCAAATAGTACTGGCTGTGGTAGCTGTAGCATTGTCAAATAGTCCCTAACTGGCTGTGGTATACTGTAGCATTGTCAAATAGTCCCTAACTGGCTGTGGTGTATTGTAGCCATTGTCAAATAGTCCCTAACTGGCTGTGGTAGCTCTGTGGTGTGCATTGTCAAATGTAGCATTGTCAAATAGTCCCTAACTGGCTGTGGTGCTGTAGCATTGTCAAATAGTCCCTAACTGGCTGTGGTATACTGTAGCATTGTCAAATAGTCCCTAACTGGCTGTGGCTGTAACATTGTCAAATAGCTAACTGGCTGTGGTATACTGTAGCATTGTCAGATAGTCCCTAACTGGCTGTAGGTATACTGTATACTGTAGCATTGTCAGATAGTCCCTAACTGGCTGTGGTATACTGTAGCATTGTCAGATAGTCCCTAACTGATTGTGGTATACTGTAGCATTGTCAGATAGTCCCTAACTGGCTGTGGTATACTGTAGCATTGTCAAATAGTCCCTAACTGGCTGTGGTATGCTATAGCATTGTAAAATAGTCCCTAACTGGCTGTGGTGTGCTGTAGCATTGTCAAATAGTCCCTAACTGGCTGTGGTGTAGCATCAAATAGTAGCATTGTCAAATAGTCCCTAACTGGCTGTGGTATACTGTAGCATTGTCAAATAGTCCCTAACTGGCTGTGGTATACTGTAGCATTGTCAGATAGTCCCTAACTGGCTGCGGCTGTGGTATACTGTAGCATTGTCAGATAGTCCCTAACTGGCTGTGGTATACTGTAGCATTGTCAGATAGTCCCTAACTGGCTGTGGTGTGCTCTAGCATTGTCAAATAGTCCCTAACTGGCTGTGGTATACTGTAGCATTGTCAAATAGTCCCTAACTGGCTGTGGTATACTGTAGCATTGTCAAATAGTCCCTAACTGGCTGTGGTAGGCTGTAGCATTGTCAAATAGTCCCTAACTGGCTGTGGTATTGTAGCATTGTCAAATAGTCCCTAACTGGCTGTGGTATACTGTAGCATTGTCAGATAGTCCTAATATTGTTAGTAGTCCCCCTAGCATTGTCAGATAGTCCCTAACTGGCTGTGGTGTATTGTAGCCATTGTCAAATAGTCCCTAACTGGCTGTGGTATGCTGTAGCATTGTCAAATAGTCCCTAACTGGCTGTGGTATACTGTAGAATTGTCAGATATTCCTTAACTGGCTGTGGTTTACTGTAGCATTGCCAGATAGTCCCTAACTGGCTGTGGTATACTCAAGCATTGTCAGATATTCCTTCACTGGCTGTGGTGTGCTGTAGCATTGTTAGAAAGTCCCAAACTGATTGTGGTATACTGTAGCATTGTCAAGTAGTCCCTAACTGGCTGTGGTTTACTGTAGCATTGTCAGATAGTCCCTAACTGCCTGTGGTATACTGAAGCATTGTCAGATATTCCTTAACTGGCTGTGGTGTGCTGTAGCATTGTTAGATATTCCTTAACTGGCTGTGGTATACTGTAGCATTGTCAAATAGTCCCTAACTGATTGTGGTGTACTGTAGCATTGTCAAACAGTCCCTAACTGGCTTTGGTATGCTGTAGCATTGTCAGATAGTCCCTAACTGGCTGTGGTGTGCTGTAGCATTGTCAAATAGTCCCTAACTGGCTGTGGTATACTGTAGCATTGTCAAATAGTCCCTAACTGGCTGTGGTGTACTGTAGCCATTGTCAAATAGTTCCTAACTGGCTGTGGTGTGCTGTAGCATTGTCAAATACTCCCTAACTGGCTGTGGTAACTGCATTGTCAAATAGTCCCTAACTGGCTGTGGTGTATTGTAGCCATTGTCAAATAGTCCCTAACTGGCTGTGGTAGGCTGTAGCATTGTCAAATAGTCCCTAACTGGCTGTGGTATGCTGTAGCATTGTCAAATAGTCCCTAACTGGCTGTGGTATACTGTAGCATTGTCAAATAGTCCCCTAACTGGCTGCGGTGTATTGTAGCCATTGTCAAATAGTCCCTAACTGGCTGTGGTATGCTCTTGCATTGTCAAATAGTCCCTAACTGGCTGTGGTAGGCTGTGCACTGGCTGTGGTTACTCAAATAGTCCCTAACTGGCTGTGGTATGCTGTAGCATTGTCAAATAGTCCCTAACTGGCTGTGGTATACTGTAGCATTGTCAAATAGTCCCTAACTGGCTGTGGTGTATTGTAGCCATTGTCAAATAGTCCCTAACTGTGCTGGCTGTGGTATACTGTAGCATTGTCAAATTGTCAAATAGTCCCTAACTGGCTGTGGTGTATTGTAGCCATTGTCAAATAGTCCCTAACTGGCTGTGGTAGCCATTGTCAAAGCATTGTCAAATAGTCCCTAACTGGCTGTGGTATGCTGTAGCATTGTCAAATAGTCCCTAACTGGCTGTGGTATACTGTAGCATTGTTAGATAGTCCCTAACTGATTGTGGTGTACTGTAGCATTGTCAGATAGTCCCTAACTGGCTGCAGTATACTGTAGCATTGTCAGATAGTCCCTAACTGGCTGTGGTATACTGTAGCATTGTCAGATAGTCCCTAACTGGCTGTGGTATACTGTAGCATTGTCAGATAGTCCCTAACTGGCTGTGGTGTGCTGTAGCATTGTCAAATAGTCCCTAACTGGCTGTGGTATGCTGTAGCATTGTCAAATAGTCCCTAACTGGCTGTGGTAGGCTGTAGCATTGTCAAATAGTCCCTAACTGGCTGTGGTGTATTGTAGCCACTGTCAAATAGTCCCTAACTGGCTGTGGTATACTGTAGCATTGTCAGATAGTCCCTAACTGGCTGTGGTATACTGTAGCATTGTTAGATAGTCCCTAACTGATTGTGGTGTACTGTGGCATTGTCAGATAGTCCCTAACTGGCTGCAGTATACTGTAGCATTGTCAGATAGTCCCTAACTGGCTGTGGTATACTGTAGCATTGTCAGATAGTCCCTAACTGGCTGTGGTATACTGTAGCATTGTCAGATAGTCCCTAACTGGCTGTGGTGTGCTGTAGCATTGTCAAATAGTCCCTAACTGGCTGTGGTATACTGTAGCATTGTCAAATAGTCCCTAACTGGCTGTGGTATACTGTAGCATTGTCAAATAGTCCCTAACTGGCTGTGGTAGGCTGTAGCATTGTCAAATAGTCCCTAACTGGCTGTGGTGTATTGTAGCCATTGTCAAATAGTCCTAACTGGCTGTGGTATACTGTAGCATTGTCAGATAGTCCCTAACTGGCTGTGGTATTCTGTAGCATTGTTAGATAGTCCCTAACTGATTGTGGTGTACTGTAGCATTGTCAGATAGTCCCTAACTGGCTGTGGTGTATTGTAGGCATTGTCAAATAGTCCCTAACTGGCTGTGGTGTATTGTAGCCATTGTCAAATAGTCCCTAACTGGCTGTGGTATACTGTAGCATTGTCAGATAGTCCCTAACTGGCTGTGGTATTCTGTAGCATTGTTAGATAGTCCCTAACTGATTGTGGTTTACTGTAGCATTGTCAGATAGTCCCTAACTGCCATTGTCAGGTATACTGTGGAAGCATTGTCAGATATTCCTTAACTGGCTGTGGTGTGCTGTAGCATTGTTAGATATTCCTTAACTGGCTGTGGTATACTGTAGCATTGTCAAATAGTCCCAAACTGATTGTGGTGTACTGTAGCATTGTCAAACAGTCCCTAACTGGCTTTGGTATGCTGTAGCATTGTCAGATAGTCCCTAACTGGCTGTGGTGTGCTGTAGCATTGTCAAATAGTCCCTAACTGGCTGTGGTATACTGTAGCATTGTCAAATAGTCCCTAACTGGCTGTGGTGTACTGTAGCCATTGTCAAATAGTTCTAACTGGCTGTGGTGTGCTGTAGCATTGTCAAATACTCCCTAACTGGCTGTGGTATAACTGGCTGCTGTAGCATTGTCAAATAGTCCCTAACTGGCTGTGGTGTATTGTAGTATACCGTAGCATTGTCAAATAGTCCCTAACTGGCTGTGGTAGGCTGTAGCATTGTCAAATAGTCCCTAACTGGCTGTGGTATGCTGTAGCATTGTCAAATAGTCCTAACTGGCTGTGGTATACTGTAGCATTGTCAAATAGTCCTAACTGGCTGTGGTGTATTGTAGCCATTGTCAAATAGTCCCTAACTGGCTGTGGTAGGCTGTAGCATTGTCAAATAGTCCCTAACTGGCTGTGGTATGCTGTAGCATTGTCAAATAGTCCCCTAACTGGCTGTGGTATACTGTAGCATTGTCAAATAGTCCCTAACTGGCTGCGGTGTATTGTAGCCATTGTCAAATAGTCCCTAACTGGCTGTGGTATGCTCTTGCATTGTCAAATAGTCCCTAACTGGCTGTGTTATACCTGGATGTAGCATTGTCAAATAGTCCCTAACTGGCTGTGGTGTATTCAGTAGCCATTGTCAAATTGTCCCTAACTGGCTGTGGTATACTGTAGCATTGTCAAATAGTCCCTAACTGGCTGTGGTATACTGTAGCATTGTCAAATAGTCCCTAACTGGCAGTGGTAGGCTGTAGCATTGTCAAATAGTCCCTAACTGGCTGTGGTGTATTGTAGCCATTGTCAAATAGTCCCTAACTGGCTGTGGTATACTGTAGCATTGTTAGATAGTCCTAACTGATTGTGGTGTACTGTAGCATTGTCAGATAGTCCCTAACTGGCTGCAGTATGCTTAGCATTGTCAGATAGTCCTTAACTGGCTGTGGTATACTGTAGCATTGTCAGATAGTCCCTAACTGGCTGTGGTATACTGTAGCATTGTCAGATAGTCCCTAACTGGCTGTGGTGTGCTGTAGCATTGTCAAATAGTCCCTAACTGGCTGTGGTATGCTGTAGCATTGTCAAATAGTCCCTAACTGCCTGTGGTATACTGTAGGATTGTCAAATAGTCCCTAACTGGCTGTGGTATGCTGTAGCATTGTCAAATAGTCCCTAACTGGCTGTGGTATACTGTAGCATTGTCAAATAGTCCCTAACTGGCTGTGGTATATTGTAGCCATTGTCAAATAGTCCCTAACTGGCTGTGGTAGGCTGTAGCATTGTCAAATAGTCCCTAACTGGCTGTGGTATGCTGTAGCATTGTCAAATAGTCCTAACTGGCTGTGGTATACTGTAGCATTGTCAAATAGTCCTAACTGGCTGTGGTGTATTGTAGCCATTGTCAAATAGTCCCTAACTGGCTGTGGTATGCTGTAGCATTGTCAAATAGTCCTAACTGGCTGTGGTATGCTGTAGCATTGTCAAATAGTCCCTAACTGTCAAATAGTCCCCTGTGGTATACTGTAGCATTGTCAAATAGTCCCTAACTGGCTGTGGTGTACTGTAGCCATTGTCAAATAGTCTAACTGGCTAACTGGCTGTGGTATGCTCTTGCATTGTCAAATAGTCCCTAACTGGCTGCATTGTATACCCTAAGCATTGTCAAAATAGTCCCTAACTGGGCTGTAGGTGTATTGTAGCCATTGTCAAATAGTCCCCTAACTGGCTGTGGTATACTGTAGCATTGTCAAATAGTCCCTAACTGGCTGTGGTATACTGTAGCATTGTCAAATAGTCCCTAACTGGCAGTGGTAGGCTGTAGCATTGTCAAATAGTCCTAACTGGCTGTGGTGTATTGTAGCCATTGTCAAATAGTCCCTAACTGGCTGTGGTATACTGTAGCATTGTTAGATAGTCCCTAACTGATTTGTGGTGTACTGTAGCATTGTCAGATAGTCCCTAACTGGCTGCAGTATACTGTAGCATTGTCAGATAGTCCCTAACTGGCTGTGGTATACTGTAGCATTGTCAGATAGTCCCTAACTGGCTGTGGTATACTGTAGCATTGTCAGATAGTCCCTAACTGGCTGTGGTGTGCTGTAGCTGTCAGGATTTGGCCAGGGTTGTTCCGGGTTTTGTCAGTAGATGTCCCCATTGTGCTTTTTGTCCCTGTGTTTTTCCCTTGATCCCCATTATTGTTTGCACCTGTGTCTCGTTTCCCCTTATTGTATTTAAACCCTTTGTTTCCCCTCAGTTCTGTGCTCTGTGTTTGTATGTTAGCACCCTGCCCTAGTGTTCTGTGTGCTCTTGTCGATTCGGGGTGACGTTCTTGTGGTATTCTTTTTTTGTTTTTGTTTATTTTTGGTGAGTTTCTTTTGAGTTCTTTTGTGTTTTACCTACCACCTTTTGGATTTGCCATTTTTGTATTTTAGGATTTTTTCTTTATTAAATACACCATCTTAAGTACTGCTGTGTCTGCCTCAGCTTCTGGGTTCTGCTGTCTATTCGTGGCTCAGTTGGTTAAGTGACTGTTTCTCACTCCGGAGACCCAGGTTCGAAACCGGGTCCTGACAGAAACACAGAGCCAAAAATGAACCCAGAGGCAGCCAGTTCCCAGGACCTTTTTGCCACGCTGTCCCACCACCAGGGAGACTGTCCAACGCCACGAAGCCGCCCTGGTTCAGCAAGAGGCCTTAATGGCTAGACATTCTCATCTTCTGTCGGAGATGCTGACTTCCATTAAGCAAATATCTGATCGACTTACCCTGGCAACAGTTCCCGTCCCAGTACCTCAAGTTCACGTACCCATGGCAGTTAACCCCCTGGCTGAACCTCGTCTTCCACCTCCCCAACGGTTCTCAGGTGATCCAAGTGCTTGTAAAGGGTTTCTCACTCAATGTTCTCTCTCCTTTGAGCTGCAACCCTCGTCGTTTCCCACCGACCGGTCTAAGATCGCATATATCATCACCCTGCTGTCGGAAAAAGCCCTGGCCTGGGCTACTGCTGTGTGGGATGCCCATAGTTCCTGCTGTGCCAGCTACTCTGCCTTTGCTGAGGAATTCAAACGAGTGTTTCAAGGCCCAAGCAGTGGTTCTGACTCAGCCAAACAGCTCCTGACTCTCCATCAAGGTTGGCGCAGCGTGACGGACTATGCCATCCAGTTCCGCACGGTGGCAGCAGCGAGTGGCTGGAACAACGAGGCGCTCACGGTGTGCTTTCTGAAAGGCCTTTCCGACACTATCCAAGATGAACTGGCCACTCGGGAACCACCGGACAATCTCGAGTCCCCTGATCAAATTGGCCTCACGCATTGACCAGCGTCTGAGAGAGAGAGACTCAACCGTAGACCTCTAGCTCCTATCAGTCCCAGCGCCGAGTCCCCACCTTTATCATCACTGGCTCCACCGGAACCCATGCAGATTGGACGCATCTCCCAGGCTGAGAGAGACCGCCGGATGAGGAGCGACGCTGTCTATATTGCGGCAAACCGGGCCATTTCCGTTCACGTGTCCGGGCTCCAGGGAAACGCTCTGTCCCGTACAGACCGGGGGAACTGTAACGGGAAACATAACCTCCTCCCATCCGTCCAACTCCCGTCTGCTCATTCCAGTCACCCTCTCCTGGGACAACCACAAGCTTCACCTTCAAGCCTTGGTAGACTCTGGAGCCGCAGGTAACTTCATGGATGGTGTCTGGGCGAAGGAGAATGGCGTTCCTCTGAACTTCTAAGTGACCCCATGAGGGTTACTACATTGGATGGAAGCCCTTTGGGATCTGGACTTGTCACTCATGTCACTACCTCCTTGAGACTTTCAGTTTCACAACACCAGGAATTGATGAACTTTCATTTGATCTCCTGTTCCGAGTTCCCTCTCGTCCTTGGATACCCTGGCTTCACAGCCATAACCCTCACATCGACTGGTCTGTGGGCACTATCAAGCAGTGGGGTCCTACGTGCCAAGCTACTTGTATTTTCCAGAATTCCCGAGTTCTACTCCCGAGTCTTTAGAATCCATCGACCTGACCCGAGGTTCAGTGTTACCATGACCTCAAACTGGTGTTTAGCAAACAGAGGGCCACCATGCTACCACCCCATAGATCTTACGATTGCCCCATCGACCTGTTTCCGGGCACTTGCCCCCAGGGTCGGATCTTTTCCCTATCTCCACCCGAACGAGCTGCTATGGATACCTACATCAAGGACTCTCTGGAAGCAGGCCTCATGCGTCCATCAACCTCCCCGGCGGGAGCAGGGTTTTTCTTTGTGGCCAAGAAAGATGGTGGGTTACGTCCTTGCATCGACTACCGGGGACTCAATGACATAACCGTCCGTAACCGTTACCCGCTACCCTTATGGCCACAGCCTTCGAGCTGCTCCAGGAAGCAGTTGTTTTCACTAAGCTTGACCTGCGGAACGCATACCATCTTGTGCGGATCAGACCTGGTGACGAGTGGAAGACCGCTTTCAACACGCCTACTGGTCACTATGAATACTTGGTGATGCCCTTCGGCCTGACCAACGCCCAGCGGTGTTCCAAGCGCTCATAAACGATGTGCTTAGGGATATGCTTAACATATTTGTGTTCGTTTACTTGGATGACATCCTCATCTTTTCGAGCTCCTTCAAGAACACACTAAGCATGTCAGACAAGTACTCAAACGCCTCCTGGACAGCCATCTGTACGTTAAGCCGGAAAAATGTGAATTCCATTCATCCCGAGTACAATTCCTGGGATTTGTAGTGGAACCGGTCGAATCCAAATGGACCTAGGAAGGTAGGGGCGGTAGCGGATTGGCCCACCCCAAACCGTTAAGGATGTTCAGCGTTTCCTGGGCTTCACAAACTTTTACCTAAGTTCATCAAGAACTTCAGTTTGGTGGCAGCTCCTCTCTCAGCTTTAACCAAAGGTGGCAATGCAAGGTTTTTGGGGAAGAGAAGCTGAGACGGCCTTCCAAGGACTCAAGCAGCGCATCCTCTCTGCTCCCATCCTGATACTACCGACTACGGATGAACCATTTGTGGTGGAGGTAGACGCATCAGAGGTTGGTGTTGGAGCTGTCCTGTCTCAGAGGGTGAAGACAAGAAGCTTCATCCGTGCGCTTTCTTCTCACACCGGCTTACCCGACTGAGAGGAACTACGATGTGGGGATCGTGAACTCCTAGCGGTTAAGATGGCATTGAAGGAATGGAGACACTGGCTCGAGGGGGCTTCTCACCGTTTCAAGTGCTTACGGACCACAAAAATCTGGAGTATATCCAGCAGGCGAAGCGATTGAACTCTAGACAAGCTAGATGGTCTCTTTTCTTCAATCGATTCCAGTTTATCCTCACCTATCGGCCCGGGTCGAAGAATCTCAAACCGGATGCCCTGTCCCGAGTCTACGCTCCTGCCATTCGAGATGACACGGACATGCCTGTCCTTCCTGCTGCTAAGATTGTGGCTCCGATCTCGTGGCAAGTTGAGGATACCGTGAGACGTGCTCAAGCTAGCGAACCGGACCCTAAAGGAGGCCCTGCCAATCGGTTGTTTGTCCCCAAGGCAGTGAGGACTCAGGTCCTTCTGTGGGGCACTCCTCTCGCCTCACCTGTCATCCGGGCGTAGGTCGCACCTTGGAGTTCATCCAGCGTAAGTTCTGGTGGCCTACCATAAGAGAAGACGTTGCCACTTTCGTCAATGCCTGCCCCGTGTGCTGCCAGGGCAAATCTTCTCACCTCCGCCCTCAAGGACTCCTTCATCCTTTACCTGTTCCCACAGACCCTGGTCCCATATCTCATTGGACTTTATTACTGGACTTCTCCATCCCATGGCAATACTACTATCCTAGTCATAATCGACAGGTTTTCAAAGGTGGCCAGGTTCGTCCCTCTGACTAAGTTACCTTCTGCCAAGGAAACGGCTGAGTTGGTAATTAATCATGTGTTCCGAGTCTTCGGCATTCCTCAAGATGTGGTTTCTGACAGAGGTCCCCAGTTCGCCTCAAGGTTTTGGAAGGCCTTCTGCCAACTCATGGGGGCTTCTGCCAGTCTATCTTCAGGGTATCATCCCGGGAGTCCAACGGCCAAACAGAGGATGAATCAAGAGCTGGAACCACCCTCCGATGTATGACTCGTGGACAACCCGTCCACATGGACATCCTTTATTGTTTGGGCCGAATACGCGACAACACCTTGCGCTCCTCCTCCCACTCGGTATGTCCCCGCACGAGTGTCAGTTTGGCTATGCTCCTCCATTGTTCCCGGACCAGGAGGCAGAAGTCAGAGTGCCTTCAGCCTTGAGGTTCGTCAGACGCTGCCGTTTATGTGGAGGAAGACCCGTCTTAATCTGATGCGTTCCTCACAGAGGTATCAACAAGCCAACAGACGTCGCCGTCCCGGGCCTACCCGCCCGGCCAGAGAGTCTGGCATTTCCCAAGAGACTTACCTCTACGGGTGGAGTCTGTAAGCTGTCCCAAAAATACATCGGTCCTTCAAGGTTGCCAGGAGAGTTAACCCAGTTTCTTATCGCCTACACTTACCCAGATCCCTTAAGATTAATCCCACATTTCATGTGTCATTGTTAAAACCTGTTGTTTTTTCTCCCTTGTCGGCAGACAGACCTCCCCTCCGCCCGTGTCATTGGAGGCCAGCTTATCCGTCCACCGGATACTGGATTCCCGCCGGGCAGCGTCCTGGCAGTATCTGGTGGACTGGGAAGGCTACGGTCCTGAGGACAGCTCCTGGGTTCCTGCCAAAGACATCCTGGACCCTGACCTCATTCGTCCAGTTCAGGTCCTCCACCCTGAGAGCTGGTAGGAACCGCCAGGAGCCGCCGTTCAGGGGGATTCTGTCAGGATTTGGCCAGGTTGTTCGGGTTTTTGTCAGTAGATGTCCCCATTGTGCTTTTTGTCCCTGTGTTTTTCCCTTGATCCCCATTATTGTTTGCACCTGTACCCTGCTTCCCCTTATTGTATTTAAACCTTTGTTTCCCTCAGTTCTGTGCTCTGTGTTTGTCATGTTAGCACCCTGCCCTAGTGTTCTGTGTCTCTTGTCGATTTGGGGTGACGTTCTTGTGGTATTCTTTTTTGTTTTTTTTATTTTTGGTGAGTTTCTTTTGAGTTCTTTTGTGTTTTACCTACCACCTTTTGGATTTGCCATTTTTGTATTTTAGGATTTTTTCTTTATTAAATACACCATCTTAAGTACCTGTGTCTGCCTCATCTCTGGGTTCTGCTGTCTATTCGTGTCAGTTGGTTAAGTGACTGTTTCTCCTCCGAGACCCAGGTTCAAACTGGGTCCTGACAGTAGCATTGTCAAATAGTCCCTGAATCTGGCTGTGGTATGCTGTAGCATTGTCAAATAGTCCTAACTGCCTGTAGTATACTGTAGGATTGTCAAATAGTCCCTAACTGGCTGTGGTATGCTGTAGCATTGTCAAATACTCCCTAACTGGCTGTGGTATACTGTAGCATTGTCAAATAGTCCTAACTGGCTGTGGTATATTGTAGCCATTGTCAAATAGTCCTGAACTGGCTGTGTTAGGCTGTAGCATTGTCAAATAGTCCCTAACAGCTGTGGTATGCTGTAGCATTGTCAAATAGTCCCCTAATCAGGCTGTGGTATACTGTAGCATTGTCAAATAGTCCCCAATCATTATGTGTATTGTAGCCATTGTCAAATAGTCCTAACTGGCTTGTGGTATGCTCTTGCATTGTCAAATAGTCCCTAACTGGCTGTGGTATACCGTAGATTGTCAATAGTCTAACTGGCTGTGGTGTATTGTAGCCATTGTCAAATAGTCTAACTGGCTGTGGTATACTGTAGCATTGTTAGATAGTCCCTAACTGATTGTGGTGTACTGTAGCATTGTCAGATGTCCCTAACTAGCTGCAGTATACTGTGGCATTGTCAGATAGTCCCTCAACTGGCTGTGGTATACTGTAGCATTGTCAGATAGTCCCTAACTGGCTGTGGTGTGCTGTAGCATTGTCAAATAGTCTAACTGGCTGTGGTATGCTGTAGCATTGTCAAATAGTCCCTAACTGCCTGTGGTATACTGTAGGATTGTCAGATAGTCCCTAACTGGCTGCATTGTCAGTGTAATGCGGTATACTGTAGCATTGTCAGATAGTCCTAACTGGCTGCGGTATACTGTAGCATTGTCAGATAGTCCTAACTGGCTGTGGTATACTGTAGCATTGTCAGATAGTCCCTAACTGACTGCAGTATACTGTAGCATTGTCAGACACTGCCTGAGTTTTACAGAGTGATAATGATGCGACCTGTTTCTCCCCCCATAGCCACATTGACAGCACCTATAGAAGTGGCCCATCACTGCTATGGCTCAGGAACCTCTTAACTTTCGACTGTTCATTGGTTCAATATCCATTCATTAAAGCAGGGTTAGGCTGTTTAAATTCCAGATTGTGACTTCTAATCAAAAACTTAGAAAATAGCATGTTGAACGGGATAAAGCTATGACGGCCCAAATATATTAACCATTCCAAGTAATAATTTACAATTCCACAAACGTAATTTAATACTGTTCCACTCTGAATCTGACTGTATGTTTTATTGAGTGACTATTTCTCTCTCAACAGGGGTGATTGGGAAGTAGGTTACCAGTGTCATTAACCATCATATCTATGTCTGTGTTACAGCTATCTGCACACCAATGTGATATTCCCATCGCTCTATAAGTAATAGGGCCTTAACAGATAACTCAACTAACGTGTTGAAATGAAAGTGATTGACTTAGTTGTCTGGTGTCTCCAGTGTGCACGTGTGTAGTCCATAAGCGCTGCCACGAGCTCATCATCACAAAATGTGCTGGGGATGAAGAAAGACAAGAGGACACTACACCAGAAGAGGTCAGCATCATTCCAGATATGAGTTATAATGAGGTGAATCAATCTCAGGGTGTAACTGTGTGATCGTTAATGCTCTTTGTCTCCTGCAGGTTGGATCATGGTTCAGCGTTAATATGCCTCATAAGTTTGGTATTCACAACTTCAAAGTCCTAACCTTCTGTGACCACTGTGGATCG
This sequence comes from Oncorhynchus masou masou, assembly GCF_036934945.1. Classification (NCBI taxonomy): domain Eukaryota; kingdom Metazoa; phylum Chordata; class Actinopteri; order Salmoniformes; family Salmonidae; genus Oncorhynchus; species Oncorhynchus masou. The sequence goes on along the minus strand of NW_027009441.1, from coordinate 6,323 downwards.
CTACTGTGGGGCCTGCTCAGACAAGGGCTGCAATGCAAAGGTACGCCAGCACACATAGCACACGCGGACAAATGCATACCCACAGGCGCACGCACACACACACACACACAAACACACACAATGAGTTATACAAACAAATATGCACCACTAGACACAGACAAGCACATACATAGTACATTCTCCACAATATTTTTGTACTGGTCAAGAAGATTGCACTCCAATAGCATGGTCTCTCTCTCAGTTTGTAACCATGGTCTCTCAGTCTGTAACCATGGTCTCTCTCAGTCTGTAACCATGGTCTCTCTCTCAGTCTGTAACCATAGTGTCTCTCTCAGTCAGTAACCATGGTGTCTCTTCTCAGCAGCAACCATGGTCTCTCTCTCTCTGTAACCATGGTCTCTCTCTCTCAGTAACCATGGTCTTCCTAATCAGCAACCATGGTCTCTCCTCAGTCTGTAACCATGGTCTCTCTCTCAGTCTGTAACCATGATTATCTCTCAGTCTCAGTCTGTCTAACCATGAATTATATATCTCCCGTCTCAACTGACTGCGCCAGTTATATAGTCAGTAACCATGGTCTCATTCTCAGTCTGTAACCATGGTCATTGACTCTCTCAGTCTGTAACGTGACAGATTATGTATATCAATCTCCTGGCTAGTATCTCTCAAAACCATCAGTCTCTCTCAGTCTGTAACCATGGTGGTCTCAGTCTGTAACCATGGTGTCTCAGTCAGTAACCATGGTCTTCAGTCAGTAACCATGGTCTCTCTCTCAGTCTGTAACTATGGTCTCTCACAATCTGTGAAACCATGGTCTCTAGCTCAGATCTGTAACCATGGTCTTCCAGTCTGTAACCATGGTGTCTCTCTCTTAGTCAGTAACCATGCAAGTCTCTCTCAATTAGTAACCATAGTGTCTCTCAGTCAGTAACCATGGTCTCTCTCAATTGCTAACCATGGTGTCTCTCAGTCAGTAAAAAATGGTGTCTCTCTCAGTCAGTAACCATGGTCTCTCTCAATTAGTAACCATGGTGTCTCTCTCAGTCAGTAACCATGGTCTATCTCTCAGTCAGTAACCATGGTCTCTCTCTCAGGCTGTAACCATGGTCTCTCAGTCAGTAACCATGGTCTCTCTCTCAGTCAGTAACCATGTTGTCTCTCTCAGTCAGTAACCATGGTCTCTCTCAGTCCGTAATCATGGTCTCTCAGTCTGTAACCATGGTCTCTCTCAGTCTTTAACCATGGTCTCTCTCTCAGTCTGTAACCATGGTGTGTCTCTCAGTCAGTAACCATGTTGTCTCTCTCAGTCAGTAACCATGTTGTCTCTCTCAGTCCGTAATCATGGTCTCTCTCTCTCTCTGTCTGTAACTGTGGTCTCTCTCAGTCAGTAACCATGGTCTCTCTCTCAGTCTGTAAGCATGGTCTCTCTATCAATCAGTAACCATGGTCTCTCTCTCAGTCTGTAACCATGGTCTCTCTCTCAGTCTGTAATCATAGTCTCTCTCTCAGTCTGTAATCATAGTCTCTCTCTCAGTCTGTAACCATTGTGTCTCTCTCAGTCTGTAACCATGGTCTCTCTCTCAGTCAGTAACCATGGTGTCTCTCTCAGTCTCTAACCATCGTGTCTCTCTCAGTCAGTAACCGTGGTCTCTCTCTCAGTCTGTAACCATGGTTTCTCTATCAATCAGTAACCATGGTCTCTCTCTCAGTCTGTAACCATGGTCTCTCTCTCAATCTGTAATCATAGTCTCTCTCTCAGTCTGTAACCATGGTCTCTCTCTCAGTCTGTAAGCATGGTCTCTCTCAGTCAGTAACCATGGTCTCTCTCAGTCAGTAACCCTGGTCTCTCTCAGTCTGTAACCCTGGTCTCTCTCAGTCAGTAACCATGGTGTCTCTCTCAGTCAGTAACCATGGTGTCTCTCTCAGTCAGTAACCATGGTCTCTCTCTCAGTCTTTAACCATGGTCTCTCTCAGTCTGTAACCATGGTGTTTCTCTCAGTCAGTATCCATGGTATCTCTCTCAGTCTGTAACCATGGTCTCTCTCAGTCTGTAAGGTGAATGAACATGTGAGGTAACCATGATATCTCTCAGTCAGTAACCATGGTGTCTCTCAGTCTCTAATCATGGTGTCTCTCTCAGTCAGTAGCCATGGTCTCTCTCTCAGTCTGTAAGGTGGATGAACATGTGAGGTTACCTTGGTCTCTATCTCAGTCAGTAACCATGGCCTCTCTCTGTCTGTAACGTGAATGAACATGTGAGGTAACCATGGTGTCTCTCTCAGTCTGTAACCATGGTCTCTCTCTCTCTCAGTCTGTAACTGTGGTCTCTCTCAGTCAGTAACCATGGTCTCTCTCAGTCTGTAACATGGTCTCTCTCTCAGTCAGTAACCATGGTCTCTCTCTCAGTCTGTAAGGTGAATGAACATGTGAGGTAACCATGGTCTCTCTCTCAGTCAGTAACCATGAATCTCTCTGTCTGTAAGGTGAATGAACATGGTCTCTCTCTCAGTCTGTAACCATTGTGTCTCTCTCAGTCTGTAACCATGGTCCTTCTCTCAGTCTCTAAGGTGAATGAACATGTGAGGTAACCATGGTATCTCTCAGTCAGTAACCATGGTCTCTCTCAGTCAGTAACCATGGTCTCTCTCAGTCAGTAACCATGGTCTCTGTCTCAGTCAGTAACCATGGTCTCTCTCTCAGTCTGAAAGGTGAATGAACATGTGAGGTAACCATGGTATCTCTCTCAGTCAGTAACCATGGTCTCTCTCTGTCTGTAAGGTGAATGAACATGTGAGGTAACCATGGTCTCTCTCAGTCAGTAACCATGGTGTCTCTCTCAGTCTCTAACCATGGTGTCTCTCTCAGTCAGTAACCATGGTCTCTCTCTCAGTCAGTAACCATGGTCTCTCTCAGTCTGTAACCATGGTCTCTCTCTCAGGCTGTAAGGTGAATTAACATGTGAGGTAACCATGGTCTCTCTCTCAGTCTGTAAGGTGAATGAACATGTCAGGTAACCATGGTCTCTCTCTCAGTCAGTAACCATGGTCTCTGCCTGTCTGTAAGGTGAATGAACATGTGAGGTAACCATGGTCTCTCTCAGTCAGTAGCCATTGTCTCTCTCAGTCAGTAACCATGGTCTCTTTCAGTCTGTAACCATGGTCTCTCTCTCAGTCTGTAACCATGGTCTCTCTCTCAGTCTGTAAGGTGAATGAAAATGTGAGGTAACCATGGTCTCTCTCAGTCAGTAGCCATGGTCTCTCTCAGTCAGTAACCACGGTCTCTCTCTCAGTCTGTAACCATGGTCTCTCTCTCAGTCTGTAAGGTGAATGAACATGTGAGGTAACCATGGTCTCTCTCAGTCAGGAACCATGGTCTCTCTCTCAGTCAGTAACCATGGTCTCTCTCTCAGTCAGTAACCATGGTCTCTCTCTCAGTCTGTAAGATGAATGAACATGTGAGGTAACCATGGTCTCTCTCAGTCTGTAACCATGGTCTCTCTCAGTCAGTAACCATGGTCTCTCTCTCAGTCAGTAACCATGGTCTCTCTCTCAGTCTGTAAGGTGAATTAACATGTGAGGTAACCATGGTCTCTCTCTCAGTCTGTAAGGTGAATGAACATGTGAGAGTAACCATGGTCTACTCTCTAGTCAGTAACCATGATGTCTCTCTCAGTTTGTAAGGTGAATTAACATATTAGGTAACCATGGTCTCTCTCTCAGTCTGTAAGGTGAATGAACATGTGAGGTAACCATGGTCTCTCTCTCAGTCAGTAACCATGGTCTCTGCCTGTCTGTAAGGTGAATGAACATGTGAGGTAACCATGGTCTCTCTGTCAGTGACCATGGTCTCTCTCAGTCAGTAGCCATTGTCTCTCTCAGTCAGTAACCATGGTCTCTTTCAGTCTGTAACCATGGTCTCTCTCAGTCTGTAACCGTGGTCTCTCTCTCAGTCTGTAAGGTGAATGAATATGTGAGGTAACCATGGTCTCTCTCAGTCAGTAGCCATGGTCTCTCTCAGTCAGTAACCATGGTCTTCTCTCAGTCAGTAACCATGGTTTCTCTCTCAGTCTGTAAGGTGAATGAACATGTGAGGTAACCATGGTCTATCTCTCAGTCTGTACGGTGAATGAACATGTGAGGTAACCATGGTACTCTCTAAGTCAGTAACCATGGTCTCTCTCTCAGTCTGTAACCATGATGTCTCTCTCAGTCTGTAAGGTGAATGTAACATGTGAGGTAACCATGGTCTCTCTCAGTCTGTAAGGTGAATGAATATGTGAGGTAACCATGGTCTCTCTCAGTCAGTAGCCATGGTCTCTCAGTCAGTAACCATTGTCTCTCTCTCAGTCAGTAACCATGGTCTCTCTCTCAGTCTGTAAGTTGAATGAATATGTGAGGTAACCATGGTCTCTATCAGTCAGTAGCCATGGTCTCTCTCAGTCAGTAACCATGGTCTCTCTCAGTCTGTAACCATGGTCTCTCTCTCAGTCTGTAACCATGGTCTATCTCTCAGTCTGTACGGTGAATGAACATGTGAGGTAACCATGGTATCTCTAAGTCAGTAACCATGGTCTATCTCAGTCAGTAACCATGGTCTCTCTCTCAGTCTGTAACCATGATGTCTCTCTCAGTCTGTAAGGTGAATTAACATGTGAGGTAACCATGGTCTCTCTCAGTCTGTAAGGTGAATGAATATGTGAGGTAACCATGGTCTCTCTCAGTCAGTAGCCATGGTCTCTCTCAGTCAGTAACCATTGTCTCTCTCTCAGTCAGTAACCATGGTCTCTCTCTCAGTCTGTAAGTTGAATGAATATGTGAGGTAACCATGGTCTCTCTCAGTCAGTAGCCATGGTCTCTCTCAGTCAGTAACCATGGTCTCTCTCAGTCTGTAACCATGGTCTCTCTCTCAGTCTGTAACCATGGTCTCTCTCTCAGTCTGTAAGGTGAATGAATATGTGAGGTAACCATGGTCTCTCTCAGTCAGTAACCATTGTCTCTCTCTCAGTCAGTAACCATGGTCTCTCTCTCAGTCTGTAAGGTGAATGAACATGTGAGGTAACCATGGTCTATCTCTCAGTCTGTACGGTGAATGAACATGTGAGGTAACCATGGTATCTCTAAGTCAGTAACCATGGTCTATCTCAGTCAGTAACCATGGTCTCTCTCTCAGTCAGTAACCATGGTCTCTCTCTCAGTCTGTAACCATGATGTCTCTCTCAGTCTGTAAGGTGAATTAACATGTGAGGTAACCATGGTCTCTCTCTCAGTCTGTAAGGTGAATGAACATTTGAGGTAACCATGGTCTCTCTTTAATTCAGTAACCATGGTCTCTCTCTCAGTCTGTAAGGTGAATGAACATTTGAGGTAACCATGGTCTATCTCTCAGTCTGTAAGATGAATGAACATGTGAGGTAACCATGGTCTCTCTCAGTCTGTAACCATGGTCTCTCTCAGTCAGTAACCATGGTCTCTCTCTCAGTCAGTAACCATGGTCTCTCTCTCAGGCTGTAAGGTGAATTAACATGTGAGGTAACCATGGTCTCTCTCTCAGTCAGTAACCATGGTCTCTGCCTGTCTGTAAGGTGAATGAACATGTGAGGTAACCATGGTCTCTCTGTCAGTGACCATGGTCTCTCTCAGTCAGTAGCAATTGTCTCTCTCAGTCAGTAACCATGGTCTCTTTCAGTCTGTAACCATGGTCTCTCTCTCAGTCTGTAACCGTGGTCTCTCTCTCAGTCTGTAAGGTGAATGAATATGTGAGGTAACCATGGTCTCTCTCAGTCAGGAACCATGGTCTCTCTCTCAGTCAGTAACCATGGTCTCTCTCAGTCTGTAACCATGGTCTCTCTCTCAGTCTGTAAGGTGAATGAACTTGTGAGGTACCGTGCTATCTCTCTCAGTCTGTAAACATGGTCTCTCCCTGTCTGTAAGGTGAATGAACATTTGAGGTAACCATGGTCTCTCTCAGTCTGTAACCATGGTCTCTCTCAGTCTGTAACCATGGTCTCTCTCTCAGTCTGTAACCATGGTCTCTCTCTCAGTCTGTAAGGTGAATGAATATGTGAGGTAACCATGGTCTCTCTCAGTCAGTAACCATTGTCTCTCTCTCAGTCAGTAACCATGGTCTCTCTCTCAGTCTGTAAGGTGAATGAACATGTGAGGTAACCATGGTCTATCTCTCAGTCTGTACGGTGAATGAACATGTGAGGTAACCATGGTCTCTCTCAGTCAGGAACCATGGTCTCTCTCTCAGTCAGTAACCATGGTCTCTCTCAGTCTGTAACCATGGTCTCTCTCTCAGTCTGTAAGGTGAATGAACTTGTG